>NW_025335761.1:19858354-20014068 GCF_004798865.1 Varanus komodoensis | reverse complement strand
AAGGAAATTGACAAGAAAAGACTTCAGTAAGCTAATTTGAGATGTGCCCCGTTGTCAGGGTCCAATGGCCTTGCCAATTGAAAAGTACCAGTAAAGCAGGGGAAAGCAGCAAAGGAAGGTGACCAAAAGGGAGCAGTATCTCCCCTTTAGCAATGCAGTCCTCTTGATTTTAAGTGCTGAACTGCCAGTTCTCAGTACCTTCCACCTTTTCTACACTTCCCCAAATCTCCAACAACACCTGAGAAACACAGTATTAATTCCTCCCTACACACACACAGTTTACAGCACTTTTCAGAGCTCTTACTGCTGTAGTTACTGCAGTTCTTCAACAGATCTAAAAATGCATCTCCTCCCCCCCCCCCCCCGTGTGCATGCATGCGTAAATGTTAAGGCTGGGAAATAAATGGGGGGGGGATTTTCACATGTGCAAAAACTGACCCAAAAAGGAGCCTTGAGAAGCAGGGGAAATTGATATGACCCTTTTCAAGACTACTCAATGTCAGACAGCTGGAAGAAGGCAGTTGCAAAAGACCAACCAAACAAAACAACCAAAAAACTAACACAATTGTGCAACTTTCTGGAAGAAGTTTTGTTTTATTTGTATTGAAGCAGTGGCAGTCATGCCAAAATGCCACGAGCATCAGTGGAAGGGCTGGCAATGGGTATCAGTGGCGGCAGCATGATTGAAATTGCAAAAAGCGGGAAGCAGCTTGTTAGTTGATCCACATAACCCACAATGAAACTTCTCTGCCAGGTTTGGACAACATAGCAAACCACCATGGACCCAACAAGCACTAGAATAAACTATGGGTTGTCAGGGTGATTTGCCACCCCAAAACAAGCCAACCTGCAGGTTTGGATGGCATACCCACACTGTGGCTAAGTACTGTGGCTAACTACCCCATAGTGACAGGATACATCCAGTTATATCAACCCAAATACTTGGTACTTAGTATTCCCAGTATTCCTTCTAGCTCTGTCTTATGCATGTTTTCTGTAAAGTTATCTCCAGTATATTCAAAAGGAAATCTCAATACTCTTTTCTTTAATTTTAGCGGATATTTTCACCTCAAATGACATTGAGGAATTCCTGAAAGAAGCTGCCTGCATGAAGGAGTTTGACCATCCACATGTTACTAAACTGATTGGTGAGTCCTTTTGTATGCTATATTGACCTTTGTAGAAAAAAAAATAAACTTACCTATCTCAGAGCTTCTTAGCAGCAAGCAGTTTTAATTAGGAGACAGCAGTAGACAAGTTAGTTTCTGCCCTATTTGGAACTGTAGCTGTGCATTCATATGCTAAATTTCACATCTTTGTGAATCAAATAAAAATAAATGTCACTGAGCACATGAGCTAGATCATGCCAAGAGTTTAGAAATGCTGCTGCCCAGAAATATGACAATATATTTTCAGCAAATCATGAAGTGCCAAGTATGACAACATGGATCAAGGATAACTGTACTTGTTACTTGCTCTCCCTCCCCCCGCCCACTATTCTCTCATATCAGGTGTCAGCTTGCGCAATCGGCCTAAAGGCAGACTTCCAATCCCAATGGTTATCTTGCCCTTCATGAAGCATGGAGACCTTCACTCTTTTCTAGTGATGTCTCGGATTGGAGAAAACCCTTTTGTAAGAGTCTCTCTCTTGCCTTATCTCTCATAGAATAATAAATTTAACATCACTTTTTGAATTTATGCATTTGTTTGTTGAATGTACAGTGTATTGGGCACACAGGTGCATACCTATTTCAACTTCTATTACATTTAGTAATCCTACTTATTCCTGTTTGTTGTAGACAATTATAAGTTTAATTTGCTTTTATAGAGCTCTTATAGTCAGACCAGTCACCAAAGCTGACAGATGAATTCTTTGGTCTGAAAATATTGTATCAGTTGTTTATTGCTTATATACAACAGCCTGCTGTAGATAGCTAGCCTTGCTGGGTTGTCATGTAATCTGAATTAAGAATGTGTCCCATAGGGTTGCTTGCTTTTTTTCAAAGCAGCCACCTTGAGAACCTGTTCTAGGGGTGTTTAACCCAGGATAGGCTGTCATGTTGTCTGAGAACAGGTGACCAATCACAGCATGAATAAAGGGAGGCAGAGAAGAAGACACTTGGCAGGAACAACAGAAAATCCCTTGCTGCCCTTGATAATCTCATGTGTGCCCAAAGTGCCCACTGGACGGGCTGCCACTGGTTGGCCCCCCTTTAAAAAGTGTGCTTTGAATGTGTGCAAGCTTTTTCAGAATATTTTTTCAGACTTGCACAAGTGCTGCAGTACATGCTTCCATGGATCTGAAGTGGGAAGCCTTGCTTCAGCAATGTCCTGGAAGCTACCTGCTGTGGAAGGTACCAATTCTGGATATTGACCCAAATAGGGTTTTTAAAACAAATAGGGTTTTTAAAAACTAAATGTGACCACAGTAAAAAGTGAGTTGATAGGTCAAAGCAAAGTTGCAAGGGATCTTTGCTTGTAAAACAGGGTAGGTCCTTTCCCCACAGTTCACAGTGAGATCTTCAGCATTATGAGTGTCCCTCCCAAGTCCCAGTGTTTCCAATGTTTCCGTACATTTCTGAGAGCCTAGATATTAGGGAATGTGGAAAGTGTTCTTTACCTTCTTTTCACTGACACTGGACTCTGACAGCTGTTGGAAACAAACCTTTATTGAAAGCAGGGATGTATGTAGGGCAGAACAGGGTGGTTTAGACAGGGAAGCATATATATGAACATTGTTTATTTCTTGGCCAAACAACTTTCTAGGTTGCTTCTCTAGCCTTGGAGAGTCAGGTGCAAAAGGTCAAGTTGCAGATCAGACCTCCATGTCCACCTTCCCAGGTCCTGATCTCAGATGTTTTTCTGAGCCATCTTATTGTCCCTGGGATGCTTTCCCAGGGACCATAGGGTTGCTCTCTTAATCCCTTTTAGTTGTACCTGTTAAAAGCTGCCCTAAATATGTTTTGCCTTGTTTCCTTTCTGCAGGACTTGACTCTTCAAATGCTCATAAAGTTTATGATTGATATTGCCAGTGGCATGGAGTACCTGAGCTCCAAAAACTTCATACACAGAGATTTAGCTGCTCGGAACTGCATGTAAGTACACCATACTCTTAAAAGCCTATTGAAAGATTTGAAAAGGTTATGAAAAATGGAGGCAGTCTGTTGGGAAAACCCAAGGCTTACTTGGTGTGGAGTGAACTGCATCTGATTACATCCATTAAGGAAACAACTATATAATAAAGAACTTTGGAAGCTAGTGAAACAGTACATTTCCTGCTAAACCCTTGCAGAAGATCCAAACACCATTCCCTGCTGCTAGTGCATTAGCTGCAGAAAACTTGCATGTTCTCCACACCTAATCCACCCTTTTGAATTGCTAGGAAAATGTCATTTTCCTTCTTTCTAGCCCCAGGTCCAGGTTTTTTTGTTTCTGCTGCAGTGCAAATGATTGCACTTGTATCAATGGCATCTATATTCAACAGTATTCCATGAGATGAATCTCACAACATCCCAACTTCCCAGCATAAGAATATATGGTTGTGTTCTGTGGGTATACATTTTCACTCTCCTGCTGGACTTCTTAGACATGACTTACCACAAAGAAAAGCAGCAAGCAAGTGCCTACACCACACCTCCTACCCTACCCACTGTAACAGGAACCTGGTGAGACTGTCCTCAGATGACAAAAGAGGAAAATTGTAATGAAAGAACCCAACTGACATTTGACTCAGGGAAGACTTACAGGAGAGAAGACTTAAATAAATGCATTCTAAAGGAAAAGGAATCTCTAAAAATATAGATCTGTCTGTCTGTCTGTCTGTCTCTCTCTCTCTCTCTCTAAATTTGTTTAAAAATCACCCATTAGTAACATGCTCTCTGAGTGGCCATTACAGTATAAAATCAACAAATAATAAAATGTTGTTTATCTACGTATGTTATGGTACCATGCGGCTACAGCACTGATTGTGGAGTTTTTTAAATTGCATTTAAGAGTAGCTTTTGTTCGTGCATTTCAGTAATGAATGTCTGCTTATTGTATTTCTCAAGCATTTAACATTTCTGTAATCAAATTTCAGAAATGTACGATTTTGATAAAATAGCATTATCTTTTCCATGTAATAAGGGAGGAAAAATAGCCTTGCCTTGGAGCTGAAGACATAATATGATGAGCACTGTATGATGAGCACTCAAACACTTTAGTATGCCAGGAGGTAAAAAGAAGTTTGATTGGCGACTTGTTAATAACCAAAGAGATATTGGAACGCAGGATGCTGCCTTATACTGGACCAGTCCATTGGTCTTTCTAGGCCAGTGCTGTTCACCCTGATTGGCAGCAGCTCTCCAGGGTTTGTACCTAGGCTCTCTGTACAGGTTTGAACAATTAAAACAGCAGAACAATCTAAAATCAATAGCAGGAAATCAACAGTACTTTTCTAGCCCTACCTGGAGATGTCTGGGATAGAAGCTGGGGCCTTCTGCATGCAAAAAGTGTGGTCTGCCACCAAGCTACAAACCCTCTCATTGCTGGAAGAACTTACTATATATCCTCATTTTTCCTTGCTCATTGTTAGAAAGGCCAAAGGAGGAACGGGAGGCAGACACTTTAAGAATTTTGGTGTGGCTTGTGGAGGATCACCACTGTTCTTTAAGCCAATCCATCCTATAGCTTTTAGTTGTGGATGGAGCAGCAAGCACAATGACACTGTCCACTTGTGCCTTCTGGCTTAAGAATCCCAGGAACCCTACTTGGCTGACATTCAGCTTCAGCATTTTGTTTGCTTCCAGCCTGTTCCTAACCACAGGCATGCACTGCAGGAGCTCCCAGTCCCAGCACTTCTGCACCATGTAACCACAGGCATATGTGCTGATACAGATGTCTTTCAAATTCAGACCAGGTGGACTTTTCAAGTATATCAGTACTTTCAAACAAATATTGTAGATTATTGTAGATAAACCCCCTTTTTACTAATGTAGCCAGGGTGGTTTACAATGAAAATATAATAAATTAGAAAATGCAAAGATCAAAGCAGAACAGCAGAATTTTCTCCCGCCACATAGGCAACATCTTCAGAAGCTAATTACATGAACTTGCCCCTTTTACTCATCAAGCCACACAGGTGTTTTACATAGTCCCTAGGGAGGTTGGCAAGGAACCACTCCAGGCGAGCTCTCTCAGGCCAAGAGCTAATGGCAAGCATCTCCTCACCCTTACCAGAATGGGAGATGGCAAGGTGAGGTAAATTACCCTTCAATTTGAAATCAGTATCCTTCTGGTCACAGTCCACTGTCTTCCTGAAACTGCAGGAAGACTGGAAAGTGAGCTCATTAGAAGGTAATGCATTTGACTCATCAGTAGTCTGGTTGCCTTGGTGTCAAGTCTGGCTTCAAGCTAAGGAATGAGGCACAGTTTGAAGGAGGAAACCTGGGCCTACTATTTCTTCCTGCACCACCTGAATTTGCCAACTGTCACTTTTTTTTTTGTTTTCCTTAGGTTAAATGAAGACATGAATGTGTGTGTTGCTGATTTTGGGCTTTCAAAGAAAATCTACAGTGGAGACTATTACCGCCAGGGCTGCGCTTCTAAGCTGCCAGTGAAGTGGCTTGCACTGGAAAGCCTGGCGGACAATCTCTACACAACACATAGCGATGTGGTGAGCAAACAGGGGTGTGGGTTGGATTTTTCGCTCTGCTTCTGTTTTCATTTGTGATCTTGGGAACAGGATCTGGTATACTATTGGATATACAACATTTGTCTGATACACTTGTGAGGAGTGGCAGTCATACTTTTGTCCTATATGCCTCCTCAACCTAAAGCCAATACTGATTTAAATACTAACCCTGTTCCATGTAAGGATTAACTGAACAATGCATTCATGAGCAGAACTCCAGGCCACAAAAACAAAAAGATACAACTCATTTTATTCTACAATATAATCACTGCAAATATATCATAATACAGTAACTTTGGCCTATCATACTACAAAATACATCAACTTATCCACAAGGCTATCAGCCACAACAGGATAATTACCAAATGACTATGGCTCTTGGAAACCTTAATTACATCTTCTACAAAGTGTGGCAAGGGGATGCTGAATATTTTAAACTTCAGGCAGAAATTTATTATTACAGTTATTTATTATATTTCTGTGCTGCCTGTGTCCAAAGCTCTCTGGGCAGTTTACAACAATAATCATAGAAACATACACTCAAGTCACCCATCTGCAGGCTTGACCATACTTAGCTTCCAAGATTAGGCAGGATCAGGCACTTTGGGCTATAGAGAAGCCTTGACACTTTGCAGTGGGTCTAGGACAGGCCTTCACCAAAGGGCAGACAAATCCTGGATATTAATTGAACTGGGCATCATTTTTGAAACCTAAGTATCACCATCTTTTGAATAAACCCAAGTGGAGCTAATTGTTTTGGGTTGTTCTTATTTAATTCCCCCTTGACTCTTAATCCCCCTCCTTTCTTTGTGCAGCCATGACCCCTTCTTCTTACTGAAAAATGATGTTCTAATTTTATAGTACTTTCTGGTTAAATTATATATACACATACATACGTGTCTTTGTCAGTCCATGTGAAAGTGTTCACCAGAATCATGACAGAATTCTAAAAGAAAGCAAGCAGTGTGAAAACAATAAGTACTTGCACGATTATTGCTAGTTATGATTTATATAAGTCAATAGTGCACTTGGTGCTATCCAAATAGTGATGTGTTGCATTTTCTTATTGTCATATATGTGTGCTCTGAAAAGATGAATGCTCCATCTAGTGTAATATTCTGGCAGTTCCAGGCCAGAAAAGGGTTGTGCTGTTATAGCATTTATACCCTGCAGTTTAGCCCAAAGGACTCCCAGAGCAGCTTATAAAGATAGGTGGCATGGCAGTCTCTTCCCTCAGAAGTAACAATATCAGTAAGGGTGACATTTCTGATGGCTTATGAGCCATCTTTGTGTATCTCAACAAACGAGTTGCAGAAAATCTTGTGCTTGCATGCTCTCTTCTTTACTTCTTTTCATAAGAGGAGCGATACCATCAGTTTCCAGCTTGGAACTGTTTCCGGGGGTTGTAGAAAACAATCAGTTAATTATCCAGGATTATCTGAGCAGGCAATTCCTGGTTACAGAATGTTCTGGAATAATCTTCTCCTTCCTGTAACTGGATAAAGCCGGAAGAAGGTTTGACTGACTCTAGACTTTATCTTTTATTCTGGTTTTATCTCCTTTTTCCTCCAAGAAGCTTAGAGAAGTACATATTAAGTTTCAATTTTATTTGCAAAAATCCTGTGTTAGACTCAAAGCCACCCAAGAGTGCTTCCTGGCTGAATAGGTGTTTGAACCCAGGTCTTTCCAATGAAAGTGCTTAAATACTATTGCAGCAAATTATGCCCATTGTATTTTCAGCTTACCTAGCACCTCAGTTACAAGGAAAAAAAGTTACATCATGTTGGTATCAGTATCTGTCCACATCCCCGGTTGGCCCAGTATTTAAATATTTCATCATTCATCCAAACATTAATGTTCATAACCATTATGATCGAGAAAAAAATAAATAGATCAGACAAACATGCATGATTGGTTCTCCTGAAAATAATTGGTTATCATTCTTTTTCTCAAATTATTGTATTTCAGTGGGCATTTGGTGTGACTATGTGGGAAATTGTGACCCGGGGGCAAACTCCTTATGCAGGTATTGAGAATGCAGAAATTTACAACTACCTCATCAGTGGAAACAGATTGAAGCAGCCTCCAAGGTGTATGGAAGACCTGTAAGTAGTGTATTAATCCCTTTCACTATCTCAGCATGGGAATCTTTTCTCAAGCACAGGCCCTTTTGTGAAGGCAGAAGTTACACAAAAGCACAGCCATGCTGCTGTCAGTTCAGATACTTTTCAATACAATTTGAACAGCAGAAGCTCCCAGTGGACTGTGCAGATTCTTTTCTGGTGGAGGTAAAGGGTGATTTCATCCCTTTAAATTTTAAAGAAGCCCTGCATATGACTGAAGACCTAACATATGTCATGAAAGCTGTGACTATTTTTTCAGGAGTGAAGCAAATGTGATGCTGAAGCAGAATTAATAGCAGGAAGTGCAGAAGAGCCATTCTTAACTATTTATTGGTGTGGGGTTAAGATTGTTGCTTCTAAACTCATAGGTTGAATCCACTAAAAAAACTCTGTCAAACCTTCCAGAGCATATCTTTGGATCACACAGAGCACTTCTGGGGCAAAGAGAGAAGGGGAAAGTCCCACTGTACCAGCTGACATCTGCCAGCGTTATGCTGGAGTTAACTCTGTATAATTGCTTCTGGGAGGTGTGTATGGAACATTGAACAGAGGTCAGAAAGCTGTGCCATCCCAGGCAGGATTTAAATAAGGGTATTCAAAGGGGACTTTAGGCTTGCTTTTTTCTGAATCAGTGTCCTCTCCAGGCCAGATGGCATTTGAAATCTAAGGAAATTTAAAAAGCACTGTGTGATATGGCATAGGATTCAGCTGTTCCAAGAAAAGGGGTGAAGTAAAAAAAAAATCCAGTGAGCTAGTCTAAGGATCATGGCCTTAGGATCTTGTATACTTCTTTAGATATCTGCTCCAGTTTCAGAGCCAGCTCTTTCATTAAGAAGGGTAATGCAGCCTGCTACAGATGATGGCTGTTTGGATTCACCTAAAAGACAGCAAAGTTATTTAGTCCATGATTTAGTTTATTACTATATTTTACAGCCTTGGAGATGCCATTTAGACTTTCGCACTTAGAAACCAAAACATTTTAGGGCATCTCTGATCACATTCTTATTCAGCTTTGGACACTCATGTCTGTTAATGAGGCTCTGTTTATGTGGCTATTAACAGTGGTCTAATCAATGTTGCATGTAATGGGATATACACAAGAAGCCTATCTTTAACAATGGTTACTCTAGGGCTCCTTTTCTCAGTGCCTTTTATTTTGTTTGCTCTGCAGCTATGATCTTATGTGCAGATGCTGGCATTCAGAACCCAAGCTACGACCTAGTTTTGGAGCCCTGAAATTTCAGCTCGAAATGATTTTGGCAAGACTGTCTTTGCTTTCATCCAGTGAGGATCCTCTGTATGTCAACATTGGGGAACCACAAGATTCTTGTAGGAATGACCCCACAACGAATTGTCTTTTTGGAACACTGGATGCAGAAGTGAACATTGCAGGAGCAACAGCTGCTGTCACTAGTGACTATCGTTACATCATGAGCCCCTTGTGCCTTGGGAATGATGCTGAAAGTGAAAGACATCCAGATGCATTGAATGAGGGAGAGGCCAGAAGCCTTCTTTATGATTTGGAGATGGGACCAAAACAATGTTAGCCTGGGAAAAAAAGTGACATTTCACTCTCCTCCAATAAGATGTGTGTATCTTTCTCATCATATGGTACTGCTTTACCAAGACAGTTGTAGGCTGCTTTTAACCAGCATAGGTAGCTGTAATCTAGGCTACTTCCGTAACTTCCTACAGCTGCTTGGGTTGCTGTGGCTGACAGCCCAAAATAACCATGAATCTTAATCACCTCTTGGCCTTTTGAGAGTAACTTCCTACAATGGTCAGTGAAATCCAACAGGAGTGACCCCATCTGTTAAGCCAGTAAATGCCTGTTTGCCCACAGAATTCTGAGTACTCCAGTTAAATAGGGTGCTGGTTGGCACCCTATTTTTTGTAGATTATTTAATCTGGACAGGAAAGCTTGGGACTAGCACATACAGGAGGAAAAACATCAGCCAGGTGTACACATTGATTTATACTGTATTTCAGGGCACAGAAAAATGAAGACCTAATTTAGCAGTACTGCCTAGACCTTCTGTCTACCTCAGTGATTCTCAAACTGGGATCTGTGATACTGCTTCTCTGAAATGACAAAATTGCATTTTTTTCCCCAGTGTTGTTTGGCTACCAGATGTATGCATTTCT
Organism: Varanus komodoensis; assembly: GCF_004798865.1. NCBI lineage: Eukaryota > Metazoa > Chordata > Lepidosauria > Squamata > Varanidae > Varanus > Varanus komodoensis. The sequence goes on along the minus strand of NW_025335761.1, from coordinate 20,004,129 downwards.
CAAGCAGCTAAGTACCAACATTCTAACACTTCCGACTCCTAATCTTCGCCTTTCTTCATGTTTGACATAAAATTGATGAAAAACAAACTTGCCCTGAGAGCAAAACTTTTGCAATTTTTTATAAACATGAGTTGCAGCAAAGAAACTGGTCTGTTGATGCCCACAGAAAAATTAGATGTCAATGAGATGGTTTTTATTTAAGGAAGTAGTTTTCATTCAGAGAGAGTTTGAGAATCACTGGCCTACCTAAATACAGTCTCTTTTGGCACTTTGTGGAAAGCTGCATTGGACTTTAACTTTGCCTATTTTGGCAAATAGAAGAAGAAACTTCATTTTTAAGCTCTAACTTTGAAATCAGCTTATGTAATTAATCCTAAATTTAAAGAATAACATACATTTTGAAGATGACAGCAATGTGTAAATCAGTCAATGTTTTTGTATAACTGTTCCTAACATAGGGAAGGCCCAAGGTGGGCGTCACATCCCACTATCATCCTGACTGCCAAAATTTCCTCTCTGATTGTTAGAAGGACATCCTGATGCTTTGATAGTCAATATTCAGCCACACAAAAACACCAAATCACATAGGAATGCATTCTGTTTGGAATGTGCTAGCATCAACTAAGTAGCGCAATAGTATTTGTCAATAGTATTTTCTGTTGCAACAGGTTTCCTGAGAAAATTGGTTGCCCCAACAAATGCTATTGGCCTTATACTAGTGGTTGCTTACACTAGCACAATGTAATTTACTTCAGTGCTAGTGCCAAATAGAAGTGGATGTGACACACCTGAAGTATTTTTCAGTCCAGTTGAGAGCTTAGCACAGCACTGTAGAACCTGTAGCCTTCCAGATATCTATCCTAAATCCCATCAGTCAACAATGATGAGAGTTGTAGTCTAGCAATATCAGGTTTAGGATAAGCTTAGAATTTCAAATGAATGTGCTGGGTTGGAACATATCTACTGAGCCTATCCACCCAATCATGGAGAGGGTATTTGCCCCACTGCACCTGCTGGAGGGATTTGCATTCTGACCAGCACAGCTTGCCATGTCATATGAAGTCAGCAAGGGTTGCTTGTTGTTTTGGTTAACAAGCCAGCCCAGAACTCTAAAGCAGTCTATGGGTTTTGGACAGCTTGTTAATCATGGCAACAGGCATGTATGGCTGGGGAAATAAGCCACAGTGGCTTACCTTCCCTTCTGTGATCCTGCAAGCCTGGTCTTTATCTGTTTTCCAATCTTTAGAACTTTCACAGAAGGAATAAACAAACTTTCAGGGCTGTGGGCACATTTGGCAAATTAAGAAGTCTCCTGGGCACCACCACAAAACGGCTACTACAGGAGTTGTGCTAAAGGACAAATTGCACATCCAAAACACTGTGCAGAAGGCAGAGGTGAAATCTGAATCCAAATACACTATACAACTGCTTTGAACCCACAATTTTGAGCACCAACAAAAATCTCTTTCACAGCAATCCCAGCTGCCACTAAGAAAATGTGTTAACCGTTCTAAAAAAATGGGAAGGAAGCAGGAGGGTTGGGGCATCTTGGCAAGTGCAAGCAAGGTATCCCAAGGAAAGCACTGGCGCCCACAGGCACCACATTGCCTATTATCACCAGAGAGGCTGTGCATACAGCAAAGCACTACAGATAGGAAAAGAGTACCACTGGTGTTTTTGTATTATTAGTCATGCTTTCCTCATGCATTTCATCCAATGCTCATATTTAAGGGCACAATCCCTCCTGCCAGTTGTAGGACCAGATAATTGAAAATACTGAAGCTCAAATCATGAACAAATCCTGGCACTTACAAGGCCCTGTCTACTAATTAGTTTATCCTTCATCAGATTTGAAACTCTTTTGTTCATATGAATACAAACCTTAAAGGTTGCATGGCCTTTTAAGATTGAAGAGGTCATTGCCAAGTGCCAGAAATATTGCAAAATATATATCCATTCAGAGCCTGCAACTGAACAACAACACCCTAGCACAGCCTCCCCCAACTTGGTACCCTCCAAAAGTCTTAGACTACAACTTCCATCATCCCTCATCAGTGGCTAGACTGGTGGAAATTATAGTCAAAACATTTTCAGGATACCATGTTGGGAAAGGATACTCTGGCATCACCTACATGATTAAGAACTAGAACTCAGGATGGGGCAATGGAGATAGGACTGTGGTCTATTTTCAGTTACTTTCCATGAATCTTATTGGGGAAAAAAGGTACTGATCACAGCGAGACAGTTTGGAAAGAAGCCAACTACTTTATCCCCTTCTCTGCTCTTAAGCCTGGGTTGAGGACACAAAGGCATATTTAGGTCTGCAAACAATCTCTCCAATACCATTTTGCCTTCTTTTGCTCCATACCTATACCATTATGTCATGTGGCAACTGCTACAAGCCACATTGGATAAGGGGAGCAACCATGTTTCTTCATTCAAACACAAAGCTGTTGGGGGGGGGCAACAAAAGGTGCATGTGCTGAATGTTCCCCTCTTAGCATGGCAAAGTCCCTGCTTCAGTCCCCTGAGGCTGCTGCAAAGGACAGCATATAAATGTTTTAATTAAATTTAAAAAATTGGATTAAATTCAGTGACTCCAATATCAGAAGTGAGCCAAGCCATGGAGAAAAGCGCAGGAAGTGTCAAGAGCACCTGGAGGTAAGGTAGAAAAGCATTCAGCTTCTCTTATCCACATGCATCTTTGGTTGTAAAACCATCTTTGGTTAGATCCCAACCTCATCCACCTACCATTTTTATGAGTGGGCCAGACCCATGTAGCTGTCCCATCACATGAAATTCGGCCATAAGAGCAAACCAAGGGAGATGAGTGGTACCAGGCAGGCCCTTCCGTCAGGAAGCAGTTTGTCCTGAAGTTTCTAGACATGTCCATGCTTCTGAGCCACCAGCTTGGTGGCATCTTACTGCTGGCCTTGGTATCTACCCTGAGCCCTAAAGCTATCCTGCCACCCTCAGATGCAGTAAAGGATGCTATTCTTTTGCCACTGAAGTATGTTTCAACTCCCAGACACATTTGCTCTGGATGTGGAATGTGGGGAACATCACCTTGTTTTGTTCTTTGTCTTAGGCAGTAAAATGTCTTGGATCAGCACTGGGGCCAAGAGACACAATGTGCTTCTGCATACACAGATTCTTTTGATATCTGGGTCCTCTCTGCCCTTCTCTCTCTCAAATAGTACTCTGGTGACCTCTCATAAATATGCAATGAGAAATTGGTCGGGGGGGGGGGGAATCATCTTTTTAAACAACTTTGACTATGCTGATTGTGTGAATGACGCCACGGCTAAAACAAGTAAGGGTTAACTAATTCACATTAAGTTCCTACAAAAACAAGTTTCCACAAAAACCAAAAAAAAAAAAAAGCCAACAGATAATGGAAGCATTAATCTGTAACGAAATAAGCATGATCTAGGGAAAAAAGTTCTTTATTTGTACAAACATTGGTGGAATGCCTTCATTGCCAGAGGTATTTGGTGTGTATATGAGGTTCCCATTGTCATCAAAAGTAAATAATTGACGTGGTGCTTGAAAATGTAAACAATTCCTGATATAAGTTAGTAAAACTGGTGACAGACTAATGGTATTAAAATTATTGTTTAAAATGGTTCCATTCAGTAAGTGCTGAATTCTGTACTAGCTGTTCTGGAATCAAGTGAACCAGTTGGGACCAAACCATAATCCCCAAACAGTTAACCTATCCTATCCCTGCCAAAGCTCCGAGTTTCAAATTTCACTCTTGAATTAGAATCCAGATTTGAAAGGAAAATATTCTGCGGTAGTCTGAATCTGGGATTTTTATGGACCTATTGAATTAAAGCAACCCAAAGCAAGTGTCCTTTCCAGTACCCTATGCAATAATTCTTCATGGATGTAGACAGAACTTCATTGGATATTACACACTTCCCCCACACACATTCACAAATTAAACTTATCTTCCCACCATACCTGACTGTTCATAGTATGCAGTATAAGATATAACTAACACTTTGACCCTATTATGTCAACATACTAATAGCAAATTGAATTCATTGAGTGCCAGTCCTTACAAAGGCAAAATGATACCTTCCAAGCACAAGAGAAAGGTATTAGCAAGCTTGGAACTCTGAGATTTGCAGAATTACAAACCAGAGGGAGTTTGGTGAGGAGACCCAGTGAGGGCTGAACACACTCCATGGGCACAGAATGCTGGCTAATTTTGGGGCAGGGGAAGAAACTGAGAGGCGCTTAGAATGAAATGGAGTGGCTGGAACTTGGAACAAAAGCACTCCACACTATAACATTTGGTTGCAGGTCCCACTTGTGCCTCTTTATTTGGAATTAAGTCTCAGTGAACTGGAAGGGATTTATTCCCAAATAAATATGCATAGGATTACAGTTTAAGCTTCCTGCAGCAGCCATTAGCAAGAAGAGCAAGTGTACATACAAATCTAATTTTCTGAAGCATGTTGTTAGTTTTTATGCTTTTTTAAAATAAAATATGTACTGTGTCCTGGTTCCAGACTTTTATTCTTGGTCATCACTTTGCAGGTATTTTTAAAACATGTGAGAACAGAATTGTCCCTGGAAGTGAACAATTACATAAAATGTATTGAACCATATAATAATCACTGCTTCTGCAAGGCTGAGTAATCAAAATTGGGACAATGGGTGGGAACAGACCAACTTAGCCAGAATGCATTTCAATGATGTCCTGGCAATTGCAGAAGTCCTTCCTCCTGTGACATCCTATTTGTTAAGCGGTTCAAATATTTGAAAAGGTGGGATGGAAGTTATGGAAGTATCCGCTACACTTCCATGACCTTTTAGTGCCAATAAGCTGCTTCAGTCCATCACAAAATGATTATGGGCACAATCCTATGGCCTAACATCCTCTGGGAAGCCATGGGATTCTTCTGAATCCCAGCTCCAAGGTCCAAAACCAGAAATCCCTTACTCTTGAAGCTGGCAGGGCTTGACCCATTCCAGCTGCTTCTCACGCAAGGTCACAACTAGGCCATGGAGGGGGGAAAAGGTGGTGTGCTGGGAAAGAGGAAGGAGTGTTATAGTTCCAGTTGGCACCTCAGCCTCCTTCCCTCCCCAGCACTAAATCTTAGATGGATGAAAATAGTCTAGAAAAAAATACAGGGCATGAGGTGTAGTCACTGCTATTGGACACTCATAAGCTTCTACCTTCAGAGGCTTATAAGCATCTCCCAAGAGTGGGGCAACTAGTTTCGTTTTTGTAGCAGAAAAAAAATGAGTATTTGATTGCAAAAGTAAGTGTAATTTTCTCTTGTATACTTGTGCTACTCCAGTATAGCACAGCACCACCTAGAGGTTATGTAGCCGAAAAAAAAATCCTTATACGGTTCGCAGATCTCAAGTCTCTCCAGAAACCGCAACTAGGTAAGTTAACAGCCTCGTACAGAAAAGTTATACGGGCGCAACAGACATTTAGACAGAGCTAAGCCCTGCAATTCCCTGCATGATCTATCTTGTGAGTTGTAGGCTTTTTTGTACCAGCATAGGCCTGCGCCCTAAATCTCTTTCTTCCGGTCCCCGTAGCCACCACGTAGGGCTCCCACCACGAGAAAAGGCAAGTGCGTCTCCACCAGCCTTTCTCAACTCAAGCCAGCGCCCTCTCCAGGAGTGATAGGGTATAACTCCCACCCTCAGTGGTTGGGGATGATGGGGGTTATAATCCAGGGCATCTGAACTGGAAAGCGGCAGACTGGGGACGGCCGCGCGGCATGTTCCTTTCGGAAGCCAGTCTCGTTGACTTTAACGGGGCCCGGGCGTCAGGGGGGCTTGGAAGGAGCGCGACTGGGCGAACAGCCTTCTCAGGCGGGGAGCGGAGCCAGTTGCGAGCACCCTCGCTCGCCCCGCCGCGTCCCTATTTACCCGGAGGAACCCTACACATCCCCCCTCCCACGTTGGCTTCAAAGGGACTTACGGCTGTGGGGTGCAGACACGCTCGCAGTCCTGAGGAGGGCGCCAGTCGGATCAAAGGCGGCGGCGACCAGGCACATTGCTCGCTCGCTCGCTCGCGGGCAGCGTGCGGCGGTACGTCACGTGGGCCAACGGGCGGCTGCGCGCGCAAAATCCCTGTCCACCTGGCAAAAGCAGACGCGGGGGATGCCTGTGCTGGGGAAGGCGGGCTCTGCTGGGGAAAAGTGGGTGGGCGGAAGGAACCTGGGGCCCTCCCCACCTTATCCCGCATCTCTTGGCAGCCTCCCGGGAAAGTGCCGGGGGAGCGCCACGAGGCATGGTGGGAAAGACAGGGGCCCTGGCAGGTAAACACGCTGCAGCAGCAGGCGGCGCGCGGGGGGCTCCGGGCCTGCGTGCCTCCTCGCCTCACCGAGCTGCTTTGACCACCTGCCTGCCTTGTGGCCTCAGGGGAAGAAAGAAAAGTTAACATCCGTTGTGGGGGCGGGACGAAGCCCCGGATTGGCTTTATGAGGAGGAAAGGGGAGACTGTCGGGTGTAACGCTTGCACCCGCATGGTGGGTTTTTCCTTAGGCGCAGAGTTGGCTGTTTGGAAAGTGGAGGTGTAAGCTATTTTCCTGAAATACATAACGATGAGGAATGGACTTGAGTTTGGGTTACTACAGGGCTCCCTCAATATGCGTGGCAAGGTCAGGTAAAAATTCTGCATAGCGTAAGCAGATGGGTGCTGGGATATAAATATGATGATAACGATTTGGCGAGGATTAAGACCAACGCAAATGCACTTCTTAAAAGGGGAAGCACAAAGCTATATTCTGTATTTTATTGTACACGGTGCTTCATATGCGTGTTCTTTGATCATTCTTGCGTTTTGACAAGAAGCAGAACAAACTCGTGCATGTAACTTCTTCGTACCCCTGGACAGTTTTTTAAAAAAAATAGTGGGGTCATATAAAGGGGCATCAGTCATACTCAGAGAGGCTAGTGTGTAAAGTTGATTTTTTTTTCAAATATGCTCACCCAAAAACTTACTTTGCCAGTTGAAATTAAATGCTTTACTATGGTTTGCTTCCTTCTATACCCAGTGTAACACCTGCTGAGGAGATTGTACAGAATGCATGGTTGTTCCCAAGTGATTCAGTAAAATAACGGTCTGCTTGTGTTGGTAGCCCTTCTTCCATAACATATGCATCTTTTGTTTTCTCATGCTAGCTGTTCTCCTCTGTTACCAGTAGCGGCTGAGATCTTAGCAGCTGATGCTGTGATGAGCTGGCCAACAGGCAGAGAGAGTGAAAGGCAGAGCAACTGCTTCATCAAGAGTCCTGCCAGGCTTGCTTCAGCAGGGTAGAAAGGAGAGGGAAGTGGGGTGTTTCTTCCTGTTAACTCCTGCCCCTTCCCCTTTTATAATCAGTAGGAGAGAAATGCATGAAAACCTCTTAGTCTTAAGATCCTAGCATGTTGTAGTGGTATGCTACCTTTTGCTTCTTAATAATACATTTTGTTTGAATTGTGAGATAAAGTGAAAACAGAAAATAGATCCATTTATTGGATAGTCATGCTTTGGTTGTTCATGTTTTGTTATTGGTGATGAATAGTGTCTTACCAAAAACAATGGAGTGATTAATAACCATGTTTTAAGTCATAGAAACAGAGCAAGTCAGAAGGGGGCTCTCAGGCCATCTAGTCTTACCCCCTGCTCCAGCTAGCTCTGCTTATGACATGAGAGACTTGAGATCCGAGAACCATATAAGTCATATGTTTTTAGTGCAAGGGAACTGCTCCTTTGTGAAGTATTACTCATTTTGTTAGGAAACTAGTCCTTAAGGGGGTGGCTGTTCCAAATTTTCAGTTAATGCGAGAATGTATACTATACACAGTGAAGAAGCAACCAATTGTGTTTTGAAGGGAGGATGGTGGAGAAGCTTTAGGTGTAGCAGCTCCCCTTTATGCCCTTGTGAAATATCGCTGGAAAAGCCAACTAAGGCACCTTGGTTTCAAATTGAGATGAATGTGGCCTTGCCAGCAATGCCACAACAACAACAAAACCTAAAGACCTACCTTCCGGTTAACTGCACCTCTGGCAGCATTACTGTTACGCTGGATGACAACAGCATATGGAATGAGTTCTACCATCATAGCATAGAAATGATTGTGACTAAGCAGGGAAGACGGATGTTTGTACAATAAGATACTGGATAGGCCTAGACCCAGGCTGAGGGATACCCTTTTTTTGGATATTTCTCCTTTCAACAAATGTTGATATAAATAGAACAGTCATAGTTGGGAGCCCAGTAGAGCTAAGAAGAGTATTCATTCACCTGTAATCGCTTCCCACTGGTCATTCAACTAAATGGTCCTGATGTCCATACCTTCAGTTTTCCACATACAGAATCTTTTGACATGACCTCCTATCAAAACATCCAAATCGCACAACTAAAAATAGATTACAATCCATTTGTTAAAGGTTACAGGAAAGTTGACCTAATCACTACAGCCCAACTTCGAGCGAAGCAAAGTGATTACTCTGAGCAGATAGAATTCTAAGTACTTACAGGTGTCCCACTGAAAAGTAATGTTTTGAATCTAGGACAGAGTGACCTGGGTGCTTCATGCATGTATTTACTTATTTCTATGCCACCCAATAGCCAAGGCACTCTTAAGTGATTAGAGCAATTCCCAAAATATAAAACACAGTTGCTATAATAAAAGTACAGCATAAAATATCAGTACAGTAAAATATAGCATGAACTACTGACACAGTAAAATACAGCATAAACTAGTATACAGAATTAAACTACTAAAACAATTTTAGTGAAATGACTGGAAGGCACATTATTCTGATTTAGAGAAAAGGTTATTCATTCCAAGCACATGTTTGTATGTATATGATGCATCAGTATAAAAGTATCTGAAGTTAGGGTTATACGTTTACCACTGGGGGCGGGTGCTGAATTATGCTGGTAGCAAGGCTAAGGCCAGATTACTGGGCCCAAAAGGTATGCTTAAAACCATTTAATAGACACTGTTGGTGATACCTGCCACTATTTTACCTTACTGACCTTCTCTCAAAATGATAATGGTGCCAAGGAGCTCAGCCAGTCCATTTCTAACTTTAGAGTTGTTGCATCAATGAGGGTTCTGGGGTGGTGAACTGAGCTGAGGAGAAACATGGAGTGGAGATTGTTGTTTTGCCTTTTTAAAAAAATGTGTTATCTGCCTGGCTACTGCCAAAGACAAAATACAGTGCAAGTTGTTCCATTTTTGTCTTACTGCGCACAGCATTCCGTTTGATCCATGTGTACCTGTCACTTGTGCTCCTACCCCACTCAAGGTCACTGTGAGTTTGTAGTATTACTAGAAGATTGGATTGGCTACATTAGGAAAGCCACAGACTTGAATTTGGAAGTGCTGAGCTGTCATGGATGGGACATTTTGGAGGGCTGTCAAGGATGGAGGGCTTTCATTCATAGGATCTCCATAAGTCAGAGACAATTTGACAGCATATAACACCAACTAAGAACAATAACATGCTTACTGCCATTTAATGCATGATGAGGATACTGATGTGTATTTGAGATCTTACACAATGTAAGAGAAGTTTAAGGAGTCAACTTCTATTACACTGGCATTTATTAAAAATAGTAGTTTATGTTTCTATTCATTTCTATATGTTTGGTCATTTTTGACCAAAACATAGGCAGTTATTTGCGCCCATACTGTAAGTCAGAAGAGACTGTGACTTAGTGATTCTTGTAATTATTATGAATTCATTTTAACGAGTGTTTATAAAATGTTCTAAAATTAATAGATCATTAAAAAATACTGCAGGTCAGTTTCTGAGTAATTTTCAAACCTTGAAGTATTGTTTGGAACATTAGAAATCATTGAGCAGAAGCAGAAAGGGTAGCATGTTACAACTTTGCATTGTATACCAATCTCTCAGCACAGGCTGCAATATGGGCAGAAAAGCAATGAATAACATGGGATTGTTGTAATCTATATTCTCTGCTTCAGCCAAGTTCTGTTTTTTCTTAGAGGGAGGCTGATATTTATGATAAAAGAGATCACTTAGCAATAGAATCTGCTAAGACAATATACAGTAGTACCTTGGCTCACAAACACCTTGGTTCATGACCAAATCGGGTCATGAACAAAAATTTCATGAAAATTTTGACTTGGGTTGTGAACTCCGCAATGGGTGGCAACTAAGATCGCAGCCATCTCCCCCCGCCCCCCCAAGTTGCGTTCGTACATGGAAGATGTGTGTGATCACGGGCACGTTCCTGCAGGAAAGACGGGTGTAATCTCGGCCATCTCCCCCCTCCCAACCAGCACGACCATGGCCATCTCCCCATCCCCCCAAGTGGGGAGATGACCACAATTGCAGTTGTTGTCATGCAGGGAAGAGGTGCGTGATCACAACTGTGCTGTGCTGCACCTGTCTTACCTGCAGGAGGAATGGCTGCGATTGTACTGGTTGCGGGGGGAAGGGGGGAGATGGCTGAGATTGCGCCCGTTCTTCCTGCAGGAGCATGCCCATGCCAGGATTTCTTTGAGAAGCACCACCCCAACATAACTGTAATGAACAGAGTTTTGAATCTGATGAACGATAATGTGGTCTCTCATTTCTGGAGGTTATGCAGCGCAGGAAAAAACAAGTGACTATAGACAGATTTTTTCATCAAAATTGACCCTGCAGCTAAGAGACAAAGAAGAGAGGAAACCTCTGAAAGAGATCTCCCCAATGTCCTTATGGAGGGGGACTCTCCCTCAAAACAATAACCTTTCCCCCCACCTAGTTTAGTGTTCTTCACTGTACTGTACAGTACTTTATTACTTTGTTGTTCTTTGTCACTTTGTTTCTGATTTAAAAAAAATAGTTAATGAATGAAGCTTATTTATATTGAACCTTATGGGGAAATTTGACTTGGCTTGTGACCAAAAATTGGCTCACAGCTACATTCGGAGGGGCCAGAACGGATTAACCTTATTTACATTGAATCTTATGGGGAAAGTTGACTTGGGTCACAACCAGAGTCGTGGAACGGATTAAGTTTGTGAGCCAAGGTACCACTGTACCAGGTATACAGCCATTGCGTTGAATTGCTTATTTACAACAAGTTCATTACATGATTGCTTTAAAGAGCAGAAAAGGTCATAGCAAGAATATGTATTATTTAAATATTTGTAAATTTGATCAATCGAGGGGAAGGGGCCGTGGTGGAGCCCTTGGGCCAGCAGCCAAAGGGCAATGGCCAAAGGGCAAAGCCATTTGGGCTGTGAGGGGCTGGGCTGGGCCAGAGATTTTGTCTATTTTTTCCCCTCTAACTCTTTTCACTTCTTCCTTTATTTTGCGACTGTATTTTATTATTTTAAGGTGTTAATTCTGGATGGGAGTGCCTGGCGAGCGAGTGGGTGCCACCATTGGGGTGGTGACAGGCAGGGGAAGATATGGTGTTGGGGACCTAACGAGTCAGTACAGAAGAAGAAGGGACCGATACCTTATATCAGTCCCCTCTTCTGGTTATTCCCCCAACCGGAAGGTTCCTGGAAGCAATATCAACCGGCTCCTGGACCTGACGGTGCTGCTACTGAATGCCAGGTCAGTCCATAATAAAACATCCGTCATCCACAATTTAATTGTGGATGAGGGCGCTGACCTGGCATGTATTATGGAGACCTCACCCAGCTTTGCCCACCTGGGTACCCGATGCAGCACCAGCCATGCCCAGAGGGAAGGGGAGGGGGATCATCCTGGTTTTTCAAGACTCAGTCTCCCTTAGAGGGCTTCCTGTCCCTTCAAGGCCAGGACTTGAGTGTTTGTACCTGGTATTGGGTGATCAAGACAGATTAGGGATTCTGCAGGTGTACCGTGCACCCTCCTGCCCATCAGACTCTCTGCCTGAGCTGACAGAGATCATCTTGAACCTGGTATTGAGGACCCTCAGGATGATAGTCCTTGGGGACTTCAGTTTCCATGCTGAGGCTTTTCAGTCCGGGGAGGCTCAGGAATTCATGGCTTCCATGGCAGCCATGGGGTTGTCTCAAGATGTCACTGACCCAACCCATGAAAGAGGTCACTGGATCTGGTTTTCTCGACTGGGCAGGAAGAGGGTGATCTGGAAGTGAGGAATTTGACCCTTTGACATGGTCAGATCACTTCCTTGTGAGGTTTGAGCTTGGGACTGATCTCTCTGGAAGGGTGCAGACTGTATTAAGATGGTCTGCCCCGGAGTCTTATGGATCCAGATGGATTCCTGAGGGCTCTGGGAGATTTTCTGGTGGATAAAGTTGGTGCTTCTGTTGATGCCCTGGTCAATCTGTAGAATGGGAAAATGACCAGGGCAATTGACATGATCGCTCCCGAGTGCCCTCTCTCATCTAGCAGAGCCCGCTCAGCACCATGGTATATGCCTGACTTGTGGGCAATGAAGCAGGCTGGGAGACAATTAGAGTACAAGTGGAGAAAATCACGGGACGAATCTGACCGAACTCACGTGCTCATTATCAAGCCTATGCTGTGGCAGTGAGGATGACGAAGTGGCAGTTCTTCTCTGTTTCCATTGCCTCCTCACAGTGCCGTCCAGTGGAGCTTTTTTGAGTGGTGTGTGGCCTTACACATGCTGGTCAAAATAAAGATGTGGTGACACCCTCAGCAGCCCACTATGACGACTTTGCCCAGCACTTCAAGGAGAAAATCGCTCAGATTCGCCACGAGCTGGACTCCACAGTTGATCTGATCCCAGAATGGGAGGCATCCGGAGCGCCATCTGGTCCATTATTGTTGGATGAGTTTCAGTTATTGCAGCCTGAGGAAGTGGACAAGATGATTGGATTGGTATGCCCAACCACCTGTTTACTTGAGCCTTGCCCTTCCTGGCTAGTTACAAAAGCCAGCCATGGGATTGGTCCCTGGGTCCAGGAGATTATTAGTGCCTCACTGAAGCAGGGCCAGGTTCCTGCCCCTTCCAAGGAGGCGGTGATTAGGCCCATCCTGAAAAAGGCATCCCTGGACCCAGACATGGCCGCCAATTATAGACTGGTGGCCAACATCCCATTCTTGGGCAAGGTGTTGGAGCAGGTTGTGGAGGGACAACTCCAAGCACTCTTGGATGAATTGGATTATCTGGGCCTATTTCAGTCCGGTTTCAGACCCGGTTATGATACTGAATCTGCCTTGGTTTCCCTGTACGATGACCTATGCAGGGAGAGGGACAGGGGGAGTGTGTCCCTATTGGTTACCCTGGACCTCTCGGCAGCTTTTGATACCATTGACCATGGTATCCTTCTGGATAGGCTGGCCGGGTTGGGAGTTGGAGGCTCTGCGTGGCAGTGGTTCCGCACTTATCTGGCCGGTTGATTCCAGAAGGTGGTGCTGGCAGACTATAGCTCTGTGCCATGGCAGCTTTGCCATGGAGTACTGCAGGGCTCTATTTTTTAATGCTTTTTAACATCTACATGAAACCGCTGGGAGAGGTCATCAGGAGGTTTGGGCTGTGGATTCATCAGTACACAGGTGACACCCAGCTCTACCTCTCATTTACATCTAATCCAGGTGAGGCAGTGGCTGTCCTGAACTGGTGCCTGGCCAAGGTAATGGGCTGGATGAGGGCCAACAAACTGAAACTCAATCCAGATAAGACGGAGGTCCTTTTGGTGGGCGGTTCAGGCTTTCAGGTAAGTGATTTTGGTCCTGTCCTGGATGGGGTTGCACTCCCTCTAAAGGACAGGGTCCACAGCCTAGGAGTGATCCTCGACTCGGAGCTGTCCCTGGAGGCCCAGGTGACGACAGTGGCGAGGAGCACCTTCCTTCAGCTTCGGCCGATCCAACAGCTGCATCCTTACCTAGACGAGCACTGCCTAGCAATGGTGACACATGTGCTGGTAACTTCCAGGTTGGATTATTGCAATGTGCTCTACATGGGACTGCCCTTGAAAACGGTCCAGATACTTCAGTTGGTACAAAATAGAGCTGCCAGGTTGCTGACGGGGGCCGACTGTTATTCTCATATAACGTCTGTCCTCTACCAGCTTCATTGGCTCCCAACTGAAGTCCAGGCCCAATTCAAGGTGCTAGTACTAACCTATAAAGCCCTAAATGGCTTGAGACCAGGATACCTGAAAGAACATCTCCTCCCCTGTACGCCCTCACGCCCCTTAAGATCAGCAGGGGAGGCCTTGCTCCAGGAACCCTCTTTGAAGGAGGTACGGAGGGTATCTATCCGGAGGAGGGCCTTCTCTGTGGTGGCGCCCAGACTATGGAATACGCTCCCCAGAGAGGTCTGCCTGGTGCCAAATCTACTCCTGGTGCCAGGTAAAGACCTTTTTATTTAGCCACCATTTTAAAAATTAATATCAATAATAACAATACACAGTTGCATTTTCTTTTTCTTCTTTCTTTTTTCTTTAGTTATGAACTGTTCTTATGTTGTGCTATTATTGAATGTCTTTAATTGTATTTTATATTACTATTTTTACCTTTTGTAAGCCGTCCTGAGGCTTGTTGCAAAGGACGGCATAGAAATGTTTCAATTAAATTAAACTAAATTATTTTTTTTCCTCTATTACCCTAGATTTTTTTTCCTCCAGTCCAGTGATCAACCCTTCTGAAACTGACTTCTATGTAAAATTCCTGTTCAACTCAAATGACTGTATTAACATTTCAGTTAAAGATGAGCCTATAGATGACCATGATTACAGACCAAGTATAAAAACTGAAAGTACATTTGTGAAGCAGAAAGAAACTGACAGAGGAATAAACAGCCAGAGGAATATTTCTGTAAAGGTGACAACCTCATATTGGAGAAATAGCTGAAGAAACAGAATAAAATGGGAAGAATGGAAGTGGAAATTGAATCTGGCAATTAGCCAGAGTAGTCTGTTAAAACTGGATAGCAAGGCAATGCCTGAAGGCCACCTAGAGTCTGATATCACAGAGAATATGGTAACAGTCACTGCTTTCCTGCACACTACTACAACAGAGAAATCTTTGAATCAATCAGTGAATTCTTTAGTTGCCTGTTTTGAAAATAACAAGTTGTCTACTCCACTTAAAATTATGGAAAGAAAATATACAAAACTTAAGCAACAGAAATGGCCTTTAGTTACAGATGAACCATGCGAAAATACTAACATGTCATGCCATGACTTATCAGAAAAAATATCTCATTTTAATAACTCCCCTTCAGCATCAGCCCCATTTATGCTTAGAAAAGACAAAAGTACCCTAAAGAACTTTGGTTTGAGACAGAATGATCCAAATGCTCTGCTCTTCCAGCCAGTTAAAAATGAAAGACTGCAGAAACTGAACTTCTCAGAGGAAAAACAGCCCCTGAAGTTCACCAGTGAACCGGTTATGACAGGCTTATTGGGACAAGATTTTGCCAAACCAGAGCTGGTGCTTGATCTGGAAGATGTGGATGGTGTCCTTTTTGTATCATTTGCAACAAAGGTAAATATATAGGCTTAATTTCTGTGCTTTCTAATTTTATGAGTCAACTGTGCAGAGAGCTTTAACTATTTGGTATAGAAATGAAAATAATTCAGCATGACTTTGTATGAATTAGACATTTATTCATTTTATGAGTAAAAGCTGAAGATGTAGTTCTTTCTTAGAAAAGAAATTAGGTTTGTTTCCCGTGATGGAAGAACATCTATACTTTGAAGCTTACGTTCTTAATTCTCATTGTTTCTGAATGTAATAACTTAGACTACAATTTTTTTGTATGTGCTCATGCAAAAGTTTAGACTGGATTCTCCAAGGCAGTTTGTATTAGGCTGTATATTTGACATTTGATACTCTGCAGATGATAATGCTTAATTGCAGTTTTATGTAAAATATTTAACACTTAATTTTAGTCTCCCTGTTACATACAGGAAATTCTTGATGATAATACCATTGAGGAAAGAGAAGAGCTGCAGAATGTACAAGCTTCCTTACTGACCACATGTGATTCAGGTACTTTTGACTTTTAGGTAATTAAAATGAAATGGCCTTAGTACAACATAGTTTAAGGATATGGAGCAAACCATTGAAGTTTTAAAAATATTATTTACATTCTAGCTATTTGTGTGTTCCAGTATCTTTTTTTTTATTTTCTGCCAGACTGTCAAATAAGTCTCCAGCTACTAGAAAGAAAGCTCTTAGAAGATTTGAAATCCTTCAGACATAAACAGGTGATACATCCTAGTCTTCAGGAAGGTGTGTATTAGCAATAGATTCCAAAACCAATATGATGGTTCCCGGAAAATACTGTTTTATCTTTGTGGTCTGAGGTTGTCTAATTATACTTCTAAGTCTTAACATAGTAGTAATAGTCTGAAAGCTTAATGTTAATGTTGCCCATGTTCCTGTTGAGTCCATTGTCTGTGCCAAAAGGAATTGGTTATTGATAGTTTATATTTGTAAAGATTCTTAAAGTGGTATATTCTTCTTGTAGTGGGACTGAAGCTGGGTTCTGTGGACCCAACACTTAGCATTGACCTAAAATATTTGGGTGTGCAGCTGCCTCTGAGATCTTCAAGGGATTATGTATTTGAGAATAACCAAGGAACAAATTCCACTTGTCAAGGTAAATATATTATTCTGAAAATGTTAGACTTGTAGAAGGTTCCACAAATTTCACTTGTCCTTGGTGACCAAGCAAAACATTGTGATCACCAGAACCGTGACTGTTGTTCTTAACTTGTGGTACATTACAGGATGAGTTCAGGAACAATACCTTGCTCTCCTCCCCAGATAGAAGGGATTATTCTGCCCCTCTTCTCCAGCTCGGAATTAGAGACGGTGCAGTGGAGGGAAGTACTGTTCTTGTAGTTACAGTGTGTTTCCAGCACCAAACAACTTTTTGCTTTTTTCCCAACCTCAGAACTGGGATGCAATAAACCTTCCGTCGTGCTGGGCTTCAGAAACCATCTGTAGGAGATTTAGTGACAATCTCTGTTCTGTTCTACAGATCTGAGGTTGAGAGGAAGGCTGGGGCTTTTTGTGCTGTCACATAGGGGCTTGCCTAGTGTCATAAGTGAAACTGTGGAGCCCTATAGGTAGGGCTACTTCTGCTCTAGAAATGGAAGAAGTTAACTTTTTTTCCCAAATGTTCTGTTGTTCGAGCGTTTGATTTGGTTTGGACAATATGATAACCATCATGTGTGATCAGCTATGTATGTGGGGTGCTGTGTTATAACCCAGCTTTTTCCACCCATGCCTCGGTGCTGCAGGCCAGGTCAGTGCCCTGGTCCACAATTAAATTTTGCATCAAAGAGGTCTTGTTGTACACTGACTAAGCACCACCACCACAAGGCTCGAGGCATCTAGCTGGGGGAAGGACCAGAAGAAGGGATGGCAATAAGACATCTGTCCCCTCATCTCCTGTGCTGGCTTGTCCAACCCCAATGCCCTATCTCCCCCTTTCCGAAATCACTGGAATTGGGCTGTCCATACAGCCACCCATTGCAAAATAAAAAAATACATAGCATATCCCAATACAGTTGAGTAAAGAACTGAACTAGCTGCCCAGAAGATATTAGCATTCTAACAAGCCAGGGAGGGAAGGAAGAAAGAAAGATTCCTTCTTACTTCCCATATCCTTACCACCAACCTTCTAACATTCTTCTACTTCAGCATCTCAACACCTCTGCCTTCTAATTCTTATCAGTATCTACTTACTCTTACCTTCCTACTTGCCACCTTTCCTTACTATCCTGTCCAAATACTTACTTCTTACTCACCTACCATTTATATCATTCCCCCTGTATTATAAGCCACTTTGAGACTATGATAGTTGGCAGCATATAAATGAAAATATGTATAAATAAATATTTACAGTTCATAATGTTACCCCAAAGAGAAAGAAAAGGAGGGGGAAGAAAGTCCTCCCCTGCCAAATGGGAAGTACAGGTAGTCCTTGGGTTACCAGTGAGTTCTGTTCCTAAGAATGACCTTAAGTTGAATTTATATATAAGTTGGATCGCGTATATAAAAAGCATATAAACATGTAAGAAACATTTCCATTATACACAAAAACATCTCAAATACATTACATCATTTTAATAATGATAATAATACAGCATTAGTAAAGTGACTACAGGTACTGAAGAGAGAGACCAAGAATGTGTATGAATGTGTGTAGGTATACAATAGAGTTTTTAAAACAGTTGAGATAGATAGAAAAAATAATGAGATATTTAACACTTCTTGAGCTAACATTAAGCCTCATATTAACTGGATGATGATGGAAATGGGACTGGTGTGGGAGAGAGGATTGACATGCTGGGGAGTAAGGTTTTGATTATGCTGCTGAACATTGCAGGGTTACTACTGAAGTTGCTTTATAGTTCTAACTTTGCTTCTTGCCAGCACCACTTTTTCCCGCCTCCTTCTCTTCCCCTCCTTCCTTCTTTCCTGTTCTTCCCTTCCTTCCTCCCTTGCTGCCAGGTGCCTGCTTAATGCTCAAGGACAAAGTGGGACTTCCAGGTTTGCTCATTCATAAATTCAGGTTGTTCATAACCCTGACATTCATAACCTGGGGACTACCTGTACACTCCCCATTGCTGTTGCCTTTTGGCAGCTTCCACCAGCTAAATGGGCCTCGGGTGGGTCTAGTCCCTAATACATGTAACACTAGTGTGTAGAATTCAATCCCTTTACACTGTAAAATTTCATTTCATTTCTGCAGTGCATGTGTACTGAAATTAACTCCCACCCTTTTATGAAGTCTTCCTACTAGTGTTTGCCTCTTCCTCTTAGTAAACAGAACCCAAGTATATCCTTCCCACTAATGACCTTGTCTGTGTCAGGAACAGCTGCTGAGAGGTCCAAAAGAATCAACAGGGTCATACTCTCCCTGTCTCAGAAAAGTTCATCCAGCAGGGCACCCAGGGCAGTTTCTGTTCCAAAACCAAGCCTGGAGCCCAGTTAACATGGATGTATAGAATGTTTCTTTCAAAAGTGCTTGGAGTTAACTGGTAACTACCCTCTAAAGCACTTTGCCTAGAGAGGGAATATTTGCTACTGGTCTGTAATTACTATCATTATCTAGGTCCACTCTTTTAGAAGTGACCCTACTTCCATCTCGTTTAAAGAGGCTGGCATCTCTCCCTTGCTCAGGGAAGTGTTTATGACTCCCTGGACTCAATCTGATATCCCCTTCCTATGAGAAGGAATAAGCCATGGAAGGCAAGGGTCAGGCACACTGGTGGATGACTGGACTTGACCAAGCACGTTGTGCACATCCTCAGGTCTCAACAGCTGAAATTCGCCCAATAAAACTGAACCATCTGATAAAGCTATTGCTCTGGACAGTTTTTTAATGGGTCTGCATTAATTGTGGTGTCATTGTCACTCAGAACTATCATGAATTGATCCTCAAAGTACAAGTGCAAATAGCATACTCCCAGGTATTTCACCATTGCTCTTTGGGCCCAGATTGTAGCAGGCCATGCACAACATAGGAAAATCTCCATTCGACTACCCAGAGAAGTGCAGTGGTGATGGAAAAGAATTCCCTCTTTTCCACGCTCATTGGCACAGAATAGGCTCAATAATGAGTTTTAAGCTGGCACAAGTTTTCATTCATGTGCATTTTAGCCATCTTCCATCTTGCTTTATTGCCCTCAGTTCAAGAAGCTGGCTGGCTGGGCTATACTCAGAAGGTGAGGGTGTTTGGGTGCAGCCATGTCAACTGCCCAATTCATCTCCATATTCCACAGAGTGATCAGAACTTCAACAGGATCACCAGCAGGAAAATCCCCCAGATCCCTCCAGAATTCCCTGGAATCCCTTCGCATCTTTGGATGGACCATTTTAAAAGGTCCCACCCTCGTAGAGATCAAAAGTCATTGAGATCTGAACCTCCAATAATGACAATGGTTTAACTCCACCTCTTTCAAGTCACCATCCTCCTGCCCAGTCCCAATTCAATCCTTCTGCAAAGAAGATCCAGAAATGAAGATCCAAAACTGTACAAACCTATTCTGAGCGAAAAAGACAAAAATCTAGTGCAACTCAACAAATAAGCCAGAAATAAGCCAGAAATCCCTCAGTTAGGGGAGGCCAAATGTACCCTGTTTCATCAAAAGTTACATCCATTTTAAGAATATTGTGATTTGGTGGAACTTTATTAAAATTCTGAAACAAGACATTATGCTTCTGGGAGTTCTTGCCAAGTATAAATATAGGAATACTTCAGAAAAGAGAAACAGTCTGAGATATTATATTATTTTCAAGTTTGTTCACCCTACCACATAGACATACCTTTAAAGATACCCACCTGTTAATGTCCCTTGAGATCTCATTGATCAACTTAGGCAAATTTAATTTAAACATTTACATCCTATCTCTAGGGTCAAATATCCTCAATAAGGAATAAACTCAGCACACACAGTCTAAATTGTCAATTCAATAATATACAAGGGGGTGTAGTATCTCCAGTAGACACAAGTTCCAACTTTGACCAGTTAATAGGATAATTAGATAAATATCCAAAATCATTAACTGTCTTTATCTGAGCTGGAACAGATAATAGAGTTCTCAAATAAATAGAACATCAACAGCATAGAGAATAAGTTTGCATTCAATGCATTATGTCTAAATCCATGAATATTATGAATTTTGTTGAATAGTACTTGCCAGGAGTTCCAAACATAAGTTGACTATCAATGGGGAGAGAGGATTTCTCTGTCTGTTTACATCAGTGGTTTTCAACCGTTCCACAGCTGGGGACTGACGAAAACAGGAAAACCACCTTGGGGACTGCTGAGGCAGAAACATAAAGTACTATACACATAATATAGTATTCTGTGTATTAGTTTCCAAACATAATACTAAACAATTGAAAATTCTCCAAAACAACCAGAAACTGAGCAACAGAAAATGCCAATAAAAGAATACCGAAATCGGTACAGCATGGCTTCCAGCCAGCTGCCACCGAGTCATCTCTTACCTCCCTGCCCGCACCCCTGGCATCACCAACACACCCCTGCAAACGTGATACCAACTGAAAAAGAGATGATAGCCTCCATGCCATTCCGTGGTGAGTAGGATGCAGCCCTTCCACAAATCAGCAGGAAATCTCCGGTCCACAGACCATTGATTGGAAACCACTGTGTTATGTCTCTTGTATAAAAAAATTCAGGCAAGACTCCATTGGTCCCAACTCTCCATTGGTCCAGCTCTGGGAATGCCATATGAAATTGAACTCATTTCTGAAATTCTGAAGCAAACCCAACATTTCTCAATGAAGCAAAGATAAATTCCTAATAAATTGTATTCAAAGAGATAATGACAACTGTGACTTTATTTACTTATTTAATGCAATCAGATCCACAATCAGTTTAAGATTATCACACCCCCTGTCTATTTTCAATGAATTCCAACTGATTCAGTTGGACTAATGTTATGAAAACTTGTGATAGTCTGGCAGCCAAAATTGCTCTTAATGTTTTTATATGAATATTGATCATTAAAATAAATTGATAATTAGGACAGAAAGTATGTTCTCTGTCTGGTTTGGGAATTGCTGTAATGTAAGTATCTTTGAGTGCTGCCTAAAGAGAACCTAATTCAAAAGTATAATTATTCAAATAGTAAAGCTTGGGAACAAAAAGCTGGAAAATGTTTTAGACCACTCAAAAATCTGTCTGGACCATATGCTTTCCCTATTTTCATATTAATTATTGCTTTTGTAATTCCATCAGTTCACAAAGTCCACATTAAAGACTCTTTGTAAAACATCTAGACAGGGAAGATTAACCTGACAAAAGAAGCAGCAATAGTCGATGCTGATATTTCACAGCTGCTACCATAAAATTCTGAGTAACATTTTAAAAATTGAGAATTTATATCTTTAGAATGAGTATGGACAAATGGATAGCTAGATGGATATTTGGGCTGTCTTTGCTGAAGTTTTGCATAATTATTTTCAATAACAGAAAAATACTTTTCTTCTCCTGCAAGACATGCAACCTGGCTTTCTAATGTGCTGCATGAGTTCCGAGATATTATTATTATTATTATTATTATTATTATTATTATTATTATTATTATTATAACATTTCTATGCCGCCCCTTGCCGAAACCTCGGGGCGGCTTACAACATGATAAAATACATTGAAATACAATGAAATATGTTCCATTAAGGGTTTCAGCAGCACTATTTAGAAATTATTTTTCCAAGAAAAATGCAATCAAACCTGGACCTTCCACTGGAAGGTATGGATAGTGGTCCTCAAGAGTAGGTTTCTCCTAGCTTTTCTGCTCATGCACCTGTGTTTGGAGAAGGAGCAGCAGTGGGAACATCACAGTACTGTTGACCCTAAACCAGATATTGGTAAACTCATATGGTCATATTGGTAAACCCACCAGAAGATATGGGTGGGAGTTTGAAAGGATTCTTCTACAAACTGCCTCAGGTGTGGGAGGGAGTCATCCCCATTAGACTTGGGAAACCTCTTTGCAGACCCTAGCAATTCATCTTTCAATGGCTTTCTAGAATAAGAAGGTGAGGGTGAAGTCCCTGAAGGAGAGGATGAACCTGAAGAAAAGTCTGAACAGCCACCAGAGCAACAAATTTCTGCAGCTGCAGAGTCTGTACTGCCTAGGGGAGAAGCACCAGAGGAAGAGCCATCACTAATCAGTGCACACAGGGAACACATCCCCAAGACATGCATGTAATGAGTGGGTGCAAAGGGTCAGTGGCCCTGAAGCATCAAGGGAGCACATATATGAGCTCTTCAGAGAAATGAATGGGAAAATAGAGGAATAGCCAGCGTATATCTGCAACTCTGACCAGGGTTAATAGCAACCACTCTTTAGGTGAATGAGGCCTTGCCTTAAACAGGTGATGAGGAAACTAACAGGCAGGCAGATGCCAAGAGAATGTTGGTTGTCGTCTTGCAGACATCTGGGCTGCCTCCTTGCAGTGCACTGCAGCATCTTCTCCCATCCTCTCCTGTAACAGCACCATTTTGTGCCCCTACCACAATATGCACCTTGTCTGTCAGTCTTGCACAGTCTATGGTGGATCCTTTCATTACCCCATAGAGTGGCCTAAAGTCAACTGAACAACCTCTAGTGTGCATGTTGTGTTTTCCTCTGGGAGGAAATGGCAGTCAACACCAACCATGTATTTCCACGCAGGTGCTAGAACTAAACTGTTTCTTCCAGGGGAGTAAGAGGAATGGTGAGAGATAGTTGCTTCTTCAGCCAACAGAGGAGTGGGATCAAAGATAGGATGAGTGAGAGAAGCTTCTCATCAGGGAGTGGGTGGGGGCAGCAGGTGAAGAGGTGTTTCTAAGGTAGGCAGAGTGCAAGAGGGAGTATAGGGGAGGGACAGTGAGTGATAGCTGCTTCTACGGCTGTCACAGAACATAGAGATATCAAGGGATGAGTGATGAATGAAACCTGCGTCTCCAGGCGAGGAAAGCATCCCTTTATCCATGGGTTAAGGGCAAGACAAAAACAACCACAGAATGGAATGTTAAGATTTCTCATTTTTATTTGAAAAACAAGCATAGGCAGGTGTCAATCTGTCAAGGAGTGGGGGAGAGATAAGAAAACATTCTTTCTGCAGCTGGCAAAGGTAAGACATGCCCGGATCATTGTGGGCCAATAGTAAAAAGGCTGCTGACACAGCAAATGATAGGAATTTTCCTGCAAGGGCTTCGATATACTTGCCGGCAGTGGGAAGGAGGAATGAGTATGAAACAAGCCACAGTGAGCCTCAGTGAGGCTGATCATCTGTTGGCACCGCTGCGTTCAGCAAACGATCCACCATGGCTTGTTCTTAGGGTGGCTTAGTGTGATATGCAAAGTTGCCTGTTACTACATTTAGATTTAGATTTTTTAAAAATCCTGTCACTTTATAAATGCCACCCCCAGTAAATGTATCTGCTATGTGTATGGCAGGAAGTTTTTGGTTAAATATACTGTTGTTCATTTATAGGATATTTAATTTTTGCCTGTTCAATAAGTTTGTATTTCTGCCTTCAATCCTAGATGCCAGACATTTCATTTCCAGAACTGGGAAAACAAATGATTTTAGGAAGATAAAGGGTTGGCAAGGAAGATTTCACAGTGCTTCTAGGCAAGAAGGTAGGAGATTCTGAGTGTAATTTCTGCTGCAGATGTTGAAAAAAGATCTTAAATCTTGGTTTGTGGATAAAGTGGAATAATTTGCCAATATTGAGTAAAATCTAGTGTCATGTGAGTGGCCATTTACTCCTAAATCCACATCTTCTTGCTTCCCTTTTTCCTGAATATTCCTCATATCTTTTTTGGATGGTTTCCCAAACCTCGGGAGCACATTTGGTGAGCTGCAGGCAGAGAGTTGGAGGGTCTTATGGAGTCAACCAGCAAAAATCATGGGCAGATTGGCGTCATTGGATCTAGCCCACCATTATTTATTTGTTGGATTGTCTGATTGTGAAAGTGGGAATTTGAGTAAGCTAAGTATATCAGCTACTTAAAAAGTAGAGGAACAGAAGATATTTGCATAGGTGATGTGCAAGTGGTGGCCAAGAAGATAGAACAGAAGATTAGTAAATGGATAGGAGGCTTAGTAACTGGATAATGTCCAGTTCTTTAAACAGTGAAGGAAGTTCAAACCCCTACTTTGTTTCTGCTTAGGGACCAGATGTCCCCTTCATGATTTTAAGGATTTCTACACAGCCATTAAAGGCTAAAAACTTTCTTCTTGAAAAATAAAAGCCAGATCTTTGATTTTTCCATTACATGCAGTGTAGTTGCAATTATTATGACAATGAAAACTTCTGGTATAAATCCTCCATTTGTTCCTACAATAGATAGGTGTGGTATATTTTCTATTGTTCTGTATAATGTTTATTAGGAATTTTTAAGAATGCAGGCTGCAGTCACTGTGTGTGTGCAGACACAGACCCACTCATGCTCTCTCTCTCTCATTCTCTCTCTCATATACCAGTTCTCAGTGTTCCATGAAGCTGGAATATGACCAGGAAAGAGGACTCAGTTTAGGTTATGTACATACCTTCCCCAAGTTCACCTACCTCAGACTTTTCAACAGAACTTATTGCAAATCCTGTCTCTGTCACCCACCCACCAGGAAGAAACAGCAGTTACAGTGGAAACATTTTGATGGCAAATAATAGATGTTGCCTTCTGTTTTCTGTTGGGCGTGGCACTCAACCTCTGAATCAAGAATGTATCTTGCCTATATTCCTCAAACTATTGTTTTTTCCCTGTCCCTTTTAATCACACTTTAAAAACAGCACAGAAGTGTTCTCAGAAGTACATTTAACTATCAGTTTTACAGAAGCAATTAGGAGTTTCCTTTTGAATTGTGATAGGAATTGATGTATTTTTGGAAGCCATGTTTAACTTCTTTCCACATGCCACATTTTGTACTTATTCAGGCAGCATTTTAACGAACTCCTTCAAGAACCGATCTGCCTTTTGCAGTGATAAACTGGATGAATATTTGGAAAGTGAAAGGAAACTAATGGAAACAGATGTGGAATTCTCTTCTAATTCACTTAGTTATCCAGTGGCCTACCAGCTTCCATCCAAAAGCACCAGTTGTGTCCAAGTACTCAACAGTGTTCTAAAAAAGAAATCTGTTTCTCCACCCAGTGCTCATACGTTCAACCCTCTTTCTCTGCCTTCTACTTTTAGAAAGAGGAAAATAAAAACTAAGAGTAAACAAGGAACTAAAGGCAGGGTAAAATCCTCCGATAAGTTTGCAGTGCCTTCATATGTTCTGTCAAAACAGAAGCATAACTACAGCTTCAAGCTGCTTGAGCAGAAACAGAGCAATGATATAATAGGTTTATCTAAGACTCAGTTGCAGTTGATGGAGTTGGAGGATTGTGCCTTGAGGGATGGGAAGCCACGAACCTATGTTACTGAAGAACGAGCAAGCAGTTCTCTGGACACTTTGCTCATTTCTCAGGTAAGCTGCAGTAGTGACCCTTTAGTGATAGATTCTATTTAAATATATGTTCCAGATGGGGCTCTCAAATCATAAATTATTTTCTTCTATAATCTTTTTATCTGTTGGGCATGCTTAGCTGAGTTTTCTATGATCACCGTTTCTCCTGAATAATTAACCATTTGCAAAATTGTTAGGCCACTAGGAGATTTCTAATTCTCTTTCTCATGCAGTATAATTGGCACAAATAAATTCGTCATAAAACAAGAAAGAAACTTTTCCAACATTCCTGCACTAGGATTAATTATGGGTCCCTATTAGTGAGTGATTTGTAACTTCTTGGGCTTTATCACAAACCGACTTCTTATATTGTAAGCCATTCAGAGATGACACTGATGGATGGCCTATAAATGTCCTAAATAGATAGACAGACAGAATTCATGCAAATATGACTAAAACTGAACTTCTCTGTGCTAATTGAAAAAAATGTTTTAAAATATTCTTGATCTGAACTACTGTGGAATACTTTTTATATGTAAACATATCAACAGTTGGTAAAAATTGTTTCACACAGATACGGAAGCCCTGGCTCAAGTATCTCCCAATTCACTTAATTTCTTGTTCACCTCAGTGTCAAATGAACATGTGCCTTTAGCAGGTTCAGGTGGAGTTGATGGAACTGGAAGATTCTGCATTGCAGAATGGAAAGCCACAGAATTACATTACCAAAGAGCGAGCAGACTTATCTTTGGCAGCTCTGCTTATCCCTCAGGTATGGTTTTGAAAGAATAATTTCATTTGCTTTCCTCATAAGTAAACTTCCTTAGCATTAATGCTCAAGTTTAAAATAATATAGTGATAATATATACTAGAATTGTGAGTTTATTGGCATATATTACAGAACAAAGACATTAAACCTAGAAAATTGAGTAACAAGCTTTCTGTTTCCATTTTCAGTGGTGGTGTATTTTGGATGCTTCCATCAGAGTATACCTTGTGCTTCCAATCAAAAAGGATTTTGCACAAATTTTCTACTATAGTTTTTTCCCTGGCAAAAAGAAAGATGGAAGTATTGGTGGGAAAACAAAGATTTCAAAAGGAAGACAGGGCAATCTGGGCCTTCTTGTGCAATTCTTTGTTTGGAGCAGACTGTATGATAAAAGCCATACAGTTGAAAGCTCTCTCTCAAAAGGAAATAGAAAATTTGCCAAAAATAATATGCAGGGCAATCCTAACCCTCAGATCCTGCAGCTGGGGTCAAGTATTAGAATGGGGTGGATGTGCTGTTCTACTAGCAGAAAGGCATTATCACCATGGAAGGCTATACCACTGAGGGTAAGAAGGATAAGGTTTTACAAGAGGCATTTTGGAGCAGCTAAAAGAAGTTCTAGCAGGCTAAACACTGCATGCCTCCCCACCCCAGTGCATCTTATGACTTCATCAGCTTGAGCCAGTAGGGCTTTTACTCCTCTTCAGTACCAGTTAAGTTTGCAGTCATAAATCAAATACTACTTTTAGTGTGTTATGAATAAGAAGTGGTAGATAGAAAAGATGAAACATAGATGTCTTTGAAAATTACAAATGGAGCTTCTGTTAAAAGTTTACTTCGCATATGAGTTGCTATCGGTTATATCATTGTCTTCTGCTTACATGTGGAAGTTTCCATATGCTTCCATATATAAAATGGTTACTATGCATTAGTTTACAACTAGTATAAGTTTGGTAATTTCCTGGAAACATGCCTAATTCTTGTGAATGATTGAACTGTGCCACTGCACTAAAGCTAAGTGGTTCAGCTGTTTACTAACTGTTTAGGACAAAAATAAGTGTTAATTCCAAGCTTTATTTATTTATTTATTTATTTAATGAATTTCTGTGCCAGTACAGTAGCCCATAGCTGGGCTCTTTGCGCAGCTCATAATATAAAAACAACACAACATTCTAAAATCAATAATATTAAAACAACATATTCAAAACTTATTAACAACATAATCCTAATATAAAAGATAATATATCAAAATTATAAAACATTAAATAAAGCAATTTAAACTAAAATTGACCAAAACCATACATGGGATCAATTTTAAAACCAGGTAGCCATTAAAATCCATTGTTAAAATAACCAGACAAAATGCTAGCAGCATTTCCCAGGCCTTTCTTCTAGCCAGCATCTCCCTCACCTCCCTAGGGGATGGCTCCCTGAGAAGCATGTAGGTCAGTAGAGTGATATCCAGCCTAAGCTGCTGAAGGTAGAGCCCTCTTCAGGTATTCCAAAGAAGATAGTGGAATGCGCTCCCCAGAATGATCTGCCTGGCGCCGTCATTATTTGCTTTTCGGCACCAGGTGAAGACCTTTTTATTTAAAAGTTATTTTAGCTGTTAATTTTTTATTATTGTATTTATAGATTTTAATACATACAGCCGAGATAGGTACCAGTTTTTAAATTATTAATTTTTTAATGAATGTTGTGAGCCACCCCGAGGCTTTGTTGCGGTGGGGGCGGCATAGAAATGTTTTAAATAAACAAATAAATAAAAGTTCCCAGGGAAGCAGTCATGCACACTGACTCCACCCCCCCCAGCCCCCATCAGTGCGCTGTCTCCAGCTCTTCATTCTCTGATTTCCCCTCGTAGAATGGCAACATCTAAGTGGGATTCTACTGGGGTTCATCTTTAACAGGTTTTACAGTCACCCCACACATTTTACTTACGTTCTATTAAATATGAGTAAAAACTCCACTTACAATCCCAGTTCAATGCAGGAAGGTCGAGAATGAAGGGGTGAGGCTGAGTGCAAACAGGTACATTAAGTCAGGGCCAGCATGTGCAGTCTTATCCTGGACCCACTTCTGTCTCTCGTGTGTTCTCTGGAACATCTGAAGTGTAACTGGACAGACTCACTGTTTGCACCTGGTACACTCACCAAATATAGGATTTGTGCTGGTTGAGAACTTGTTGCACTCAAGCCACATTGTAGGAAGCTGTGCAGGTTTGCACAGCACAACAGTCCACTGTGGCTAGTTACCCACAGTGAGTTGCCATGTTGTGCTGCAATTTGCATGCAGTCAAATTTTCTCTAGCACATTCTGCTGCATCCTGATGAGACCAAGTTTAAATTAGACAAGCTACTATGTTGTGCCTTTGCTTTCACACAGTGTATATTGAAAATGTGTGTGTGTGTAGATACTTGTTTGGATTCTTCATATATAGATAAATATATGTGCATTCTTTCAGCCTCCACTCAAAAGCAAACCTATCTATGACCTCATTGGAAGCCAAGAGTTACAATATAACAACACTTTCTGCAATGTTGAGGATGTATGTGCTGATTTAGCTTTTGAGAAGTGTCAACCTACATGCCCCTCCAAGACTGTTGGCACATCTGACTGTCTGAAGAGAAGGATATCTGTATTAAAGGGAGCTTCTATGCCTAAGCAACACTTGAAAAGATCTTTGTGTGAGATTCTTACAAACTGTAAGGACCAAGAGGAAAAGGAAATGGCTTGGGTGAATAACCATAGCAGATGTAATGTGAAATGTAAGTCTAGCTGGAAAATATAGTAGCTACTCTTACTTTATTGATCTCAATTACACAGGGACACTACAAGATAGTGTTGCTGTGGGTTACCTAGTAGAACATGTTGAGTTTTGTTTTTTTCTTTCAATCTTTTCTGCTTTTATGATCCTGCTCACAACTGCACTGCATCTTCAGCCAAATCTGTTTCTGCATTCCCTAATGGTGGTTTTCTGGGGGTTTTGGTCAGGTTTTTGTACATTGTATAAAAGCCTTGGTCTGGAGTGAACAGACTGCCATTGAAGCACCACAAACTCTCCTGCTCTGCTCATCATGGTGGCAGTGAGTTTTCTATAGGATACATTTTATGCTCATTTCTTGCCAAACAAAATTGGTCCTAATCTGTAGAACCCCTGCTTTAAAGCCTTTGCAGAATCATTACCTTATTTCAGTGATATGGGCCATTACGTTCTATAGATCTATTTCCCAAGCCCCTTTGGGATTGCAGTATAGCATTCTTTAAAGATGTGTTTAGCATTGAAGATGGACAACTCTGTTAAGTTTAATTCCACTCAGTTTCTCATTTTTCCATCGGTAAATTCATTCCATTCTGTTTCTATATCTGTTTGTAATGTTTTTCAAAGTCTGCATGAAAATTATGCATTTTGGACACTATTTTGTATATATATTTCCAAAATATCATCCTTTCAAGCAATTGTCCCTGATACAATGACCTCAATCTCTGGGTTGTTCTGTCCCCAACTCAGAGTTCCAGTTTTTCACACTGTAGCAAATAAACCTGGAACTGGGTGTTTCTGGCTGGCCTGCTCAACAAAATGCAAAGCTGAAGGGTGAGGAGGCCAGATGCTTACTTGCTCCCATGCAGCCTTAGCGATGCCCGAATTTAAGGATAAGCCCTTAGTTGGTCCTAGTAACCTGTGAACATTCAGTGCATTTGCTTGGTTACTGGGAGAGAGCTTGTTCACTTAGGAAAAAGTGAATAATAGTGGAAGTCCATAGGTTGTATTGAGAGGAAAAGGAACTTATGGATTTCATAGGTCTTATCTATTTATTTGATTTATATTCCACCATATTCTTTTTTAAAGAACTCAACGTCATGGCTGAGCAGGGACTAGATCCCAGATCCTCTGAGTCCCAGTCCCGTGCTTTTAAGTACTACATGAAACTGACTTTCTTTTTTGTACGTAGTAGATTCCCTATTAAAGGCTATTGGACAATAAGTCTTATTAGTGTCTACTAATCACAAAAGCTATATATTACTTTCAGAATTACAGAATGTCTGCTCCTGAATATTAGTTACTGGGATGCTGTTGAGCTAATTTCTTTTTTATGTTTCACCTAAGCATCTCTCTGACCTGACCCCAATTAAAGAAATGTGCAAATTCGTTTTAACCAATAGCTGAAGGTATGCAGAAGGGTACCTTCTACTGTCCCAGTTACATGCATTTTGTTGCTCCTTTGAATGTCACCACTGTTGTTACCCTGCAGTGAGGTTTTCCCTGTACTGGTTAAGTGATCAAGTGATTGTTGCTGCTCTGGTTCTTTTGCCTTTCATGTTTGGCTGTCCTCATGCATGTGGTTTTTTAGGGCAGGTTTCTCACCCTTTGGGGTATTTTCTTCCATATCGGGGCTCCACAGAGCACCTTTCACTTCTGTGTGGGTTTTTTTTCCATTTTAGCTACATAATCAAGACTGAAGATGGGAAATAGAAGGAATTTTTTTCAAAAGAGCATCCCCAATTTATCTGATTTCTTGCTGTAATAAAGACTACACATTGCAATTGATTTTAATAACAATTTAAAGTCTAGGGATGTAGAGGGACATATATTGACTACAACTTGATGTACCCATTTCCTTTTACCTAGAGAGTTCAAAGGAAGTAAAATGGAACAGTTCTAGACTGAATATTTCTATAACCAACCTGTGGATGTGTTTGTGTTTTGCTGCTAATCCAGTTATTAGAATATTACAGTAGTCCCTGAGTTACAAACATCTGGGTTACGAACAACCCATACTTACAAATGCCCAGACTGCCAGAAATTCTATATGAATATCACAAATATCTCTAGGAAATGATGTAATTTGTTTGGTGGCACATCATCACTAGCCATGTCGTTCCCTAAAGATACAGTATTCACAGCTTTTCATCATGTTGCAGTAGGACTGGCAAAGTCTGAGGAGCTAGATCCTAACATGGAGAGGTTCACAAAGGTTTACCATGCAGTTACTGAGGCCCTCAGTTACTACAAGACCATTTATGATGAGAAGAAGAAAATGGCTATACAAATGACCCTTGAGGCCTACTTCAACAAAACAACTCCAGCGGTAGGCTCACCCCACCTGTCTCCAGTAGCACAATCAAACCCTGACTGTCCAGCACCAGGCACATCCCCATTTTCATCAGTTAATCTTAATGTTACCTTAGAATGTTCTAAAATATTTTAAGAACTGTTTCTTTTATTTGTTTTTAACAATATTTTATACCTACACATACATACAGTCGCTCGCTCTCTCTCTCTCTCTCTCTCTCTCTCTCTCTCTCCCTCCCTCCCTCCCTCCCTCCCTCCCTCCCTCCAAAGTACCTGCAGTTACTTTATTATTACTGTATTATTATCAGTATTACAATGCTGTATTGTATTTTAAGATGTTTTAGTGAATATGGAAGTGTTTCTTATTTGCCTAGAAAAGTAAAAAATATACATATACTAAGACAAACATTTGGCTTACTTCAACTAACATACAAATTCAACTTAAGGACATTCTCAGAAATGGAACTCATTCTTAACCCAGGGACTATTGGTATGTATGTATGTATGTATGAATTTATTTGAAGCATTTATATCCCATGTCCAGTGAAAATATGCCCTAAGGAGTTTACAAGAATAAACAATCAGACAGTTCCTGTCATCAGTTTCAAAATCTAAAATGACATGAGATACAAGGAAAGAGATTGGGAAGGAGCAGTGGGGTGGGTAGAGAAGCACAGTGGTAATACTAGATTCAATTGTCCAACCAGAGGCAAATATTTCAGTTAAAGTCAGGTTTATTTATTTATTTGTTAGGTTTACATCCCACTCTTTTCCCAATGAGCACAAAGTGACTTATGAAATTTTCTTCCTCCTCTCAATCTTGTTGCCACAACAACAATCTTGTGAAGTGGGTTGGGTTGAGATTCTGTAACTGGCCCAAAGTCACCCAGTAAACTCCATGGCTGAATGAAGACCACACCTCAGAGTGTCTGAGTTCCAGCCCCTCACTCTTAACCACTAGACCACGCTAATTATCATTTATTCATTCTTTCATTTACTTTTTCTATACCAGTTCAGTGGCTGGTTTGCATTGCCTCTGTTCTCCATATAGGCTGGCCGGCCGGCCGCTCGCTCGCTCACTCGCTCGCTCGCTTGCTTGCTGCAGTTTCTCTTAGTTTAGAGTGGAAGCCTAATTTGTTTCTTGTCTGTTTAAGCTGCTTGCTATCTTTGCTTTTAGCAATATACAGTGCAGAAATGGATCAACCTATTGAAGATTTCCCAATAATGTTAAAGGAAGAAAGCGAGATTGATGTAAAAACAGTTTATTTGCCATCACTATCTGCTACTAAACCCACGCAACATATGATGCAGCCTTACTCAGAGGTGGTTTTGCCTTTCAAGTCAGCCTGCAGCGGTATAAAAAGAGATCAACTGAGGATGCCTAAATTCAATCCAGTGGTAAAACAGGTAACTTTTGTTTACTTTTAAGCTTATCTGTTTAAATATTTATTTTCTGAAAACAAGCAATGTATTTGTCAGCTCTGCTTGTAATCCTTATTTAGAAATTGTTTTGCTTTTTTGTATACATTTTGGAAAAGATGAGTAGCGGGTGTTAGTGGGAGGACAGGGTGGTATTATAGGACTTGTTCATTCTCTCAGCATCTTACAGCTTTGGCCATACCTGAGTCACACAACACCTGGTTTTGTGAGGCTGCATTATCCTCTGTTGCAGCTCATATTCAACCCCATAATTCATGTAGCAGTGGTAATCAGCCCTTCTGCTGCATATGACCAGTGCATGCTTTACAAAAGGATCATGTTGTAAGTGATAATATTCAAAAAAGAGGATAAAAAAGGTAAAGGTTTCCCCTTGACATGAAGTCCAGTCATGCCTGACTCTAGGGGGCGGTGCTCATCTCTGTTTCCTAGCCAAGGGAGCCAGTGTTTGTCTGCAGACAGTCTCCGTGGCCATGTGGCCAGCATGACTAAACACCGAAGTGCACGGAACACTGTTACCTGCCCACCGAAGTGGTACCTTTTTATCTGCTTGCATTTGCATGCTTTCGAACTGCAAGGTGGGCAGAAGCTGGGATGGAGCAACAGGAACACACCCCGTTGTGCAGATTCGAACCAGTGACCTTTTGATCAACCAGCCCAGTAGCACAGCGGTTTAAACCACTGCACCACCTGCAGTCCCTAAAAAGAGGATATTTACTCTTAAAGGAATGACCTCTTTTGACCATCCTCTGGGCATTGAATAATTCTAGAGAAAACAAGGAAAAATAAATGGTGTGTGGATTCCAAAGCTCTGTGTTGCTCTAATTTGAACTGTTTGGACTTTTAGATTCAACAGGAGCACAAGTATGCTGTACCTTCACACTTTGAAAAGATGTGGTCATATGCTTGTACCTCAAAGTACAAGGACAGCATTGGAAAGAAAAAGCAGCAACATGGGATCAAACAGACACCCAGTTCTGAAAAATGTATTGGAGAGGTAAACTGACAAATGTACATTTCTCTCCACTTAATGTATCAGTACTAATTTGATCACAGAAATTATCCATGATAATTTAAAAGTTCCATGGAAGAATTATTTCAAAATGTTACTTAAGAACTTTCAGTTCAATAATGAGCACTGGTAACCTTGCCCTAAATTGTCTTGTAGCCCTAGCTAGAAGTGGGGGAAATTAATAAAGAATATTTTGAGAGAATGTACACAGTTAAAATGTTCAATTTATCTTTCTATATTAGGTCCCTTTTTGTTGGGAAAGCTAATAATCATGCTGCTCCTGTTCTTACTATATTTTAAAACCTATATGGGCCTGCACAAATGTTCTCGACTTCTCTTGCTCTTTTCTGGCTTTTCATGTACCCTTTCTATCTTAGGACCATATTTCAGATGTTCCTGAAGAACCTTGTGGTATAGAGAGTTACTCTGGAGGTGAGATTTGAAAACCATGCTTTTCTTAATAATTCTGTAAATATTACTATCATTCCAAGAGCTAACAAAACAGGAAAAAAGTAATCTTCATCAAACAACCTTAAAGCAACCTGCCTTCAGAATAATGAAGAGTAGTAGTCCAACCTACTACTTAAGCTGCTACACTTTTTTGCATTTTTTGATTGGGTAACCTCCTTAATAGACTGTGGGGATTCTATATCTATCTTGATTTCAGCAAAAGTTTTGACAGTGTGCCCTGTGATATCCTGATTAGCAAACTAGCTAAAAGTGGGTTAGCTGGAACAACAATCCACAGTTGGCCAGAGAATCAGACTCAAAGAATGCTTAACAGCAGCAGCTTCCCAAATTGGGGAGTGGGGTATTGTAGGGTTCAGTCCTGGGCCCAGCACTCTTCAACCTTTTTATTAATTTGGATGAGGAAGTTCAGGGAACAATTATCAGATCTGCAGGTGAACCAAAACTGGGTGGGATAGCCAATACCCTGGAAGATGAAATAAGATACAAGCTGATCTTGATAGGTTGGTGTGCTGGGCTGAAAAGAACAGAATGAAATTCAATAAGGACAAATGCCAAGTTCTGCACCTAGGAAAAAGAAGCCAAATGCTTCATTCCAAGATGGGGAATACTTGGCTCAACAATACTGCAAGTGAGAAAGATCTTGTTGTAAATCACAAGCTGAATATGAATTAACAATGTGATGCGGCTGCAAAAAAGGGCAAATGCATTAATAGAAGTATCACTCCCAAGTCATGTGAAGGACTAGTTCCCCTCCACTCAAGGCTGGTTAGACCTCATCTGGAGTACTGTGTCCACTTCTAAAACTACAGTTTTAGAAAGTTACAGACAAGCTGGAAAGGATTCAGAGGAGGACAACAAGGATAATCCGGGTACAAAGCCCTGTGAGGAGAAATTGAAAGAACTGGGCATGTTTAATCTCAAGAGAAGATTGAGATATGATCGTACACTTCAAGTACTTGAAAGGTTGTCAAAAAGGAAGGCCAGGATCTCATTTCAATCACCCCAGAGTGCAGGACACAGAATAATGGGCTCAGGTTACAGAAAGGCAGGTTCCTGCTAAACATCAGGAAGAACTTCCTGACTGTTGCAGCACTACAGTGGAACCAATTACCTAGGGAGGTTATGGGTTCTGCCACACTAGAGGCATTCAAGATACATCTGGACATCCATCTAAGAGTCCTGCACTGAGGAGGGGGTTGGAACCAATGGGACTCTGGCCCCTTGCAACTCTATGATTCTATGATAAGCTACTTTACATTTTAATAGTACGTTATGAAATGTGTCTTTTTCAGCATGATGGTTCTTGATTTGTTTTCCTACCCTACAGTATAAATAAACTCTTGATGTTATTTCCAGAAGATGAATCAAAAAATAAACAGGTGATAGTAATCTGAACACTGCTATTGTTTGCCTGGTAAATCCAACATAAAATTCAACTAGCCTGATTCTGCCCACAGAATTGCTCCTTCTTTTAGCATTTACTGAGAACGGTTATCAGGTTGGCCATGCTGTCATATATTTTGCATTGATTTACATATAGTTTATAGTTTGTATTGCATAACGTATGTTCTTTTGTTAAGAAGAGGTCTTGCTTATGTTTGATCCTAATAGGGTTGCCAGTCTTCTGATATGAAGGAATATGTGGGACTTTGGCTAAGTTTCTGCTGATAAAATTAAGGTCCTATTATTTTGCAATATTACATAGAAAAAAAATGGTAATTGTCTCTGTTGCAGAGTCTGATGTAGGAATCCCATCAGCAAGAACATGTATGTTTCCAGAGAAGTCTGCAAGTCATTCCAGTTCTACTCTTGTGTGTCCTGCTAGAAAGCTAGCATCAGAAACTCTTCGATCCAAGCTTATATCTACTATTTCAGAAACTCAAGCAACCACCATCCTTCCAGCTGAACCTGTATCTGAATCACAGGCTGTTGATCTGTCTCTTAAACTTTATCCTGCAAGTATTGTACACAGTACTACTAATTCAGTACCCCTTCAGTCTGGCAGAATTGCATTGCCTAATCATCCAGGGCAGGAGGCTGTGTCACACGCAAATTTCCACAATATTTTATCCCTTCAGATTGCTAGCAATTCCTTTAGTATAAGTGTTCAAGAGGAGTTGGATACCATGAGGCCAGAAGAAGAAATAGAATTGCACTCAGAAGAAGTAATTGTCACAAAGGCTGGAGTCATAGTGTCTGATACCATGCTAGAAGCAAATGAACTGAGAGCAAATCAGCCAGATAATTTTGAGGAGTTGAAAGTGAAAACACTTTTATGTGATAAAAATTCAGTTATGACAAAGACAATTCTAAAGAATACATTTGCAGAAGAGGAATTATCAAGTGAGACACCCTTGTTATATCCTGATGTTTTTCCAGGCATATTGTCAGACCATTCATATGTTAGCAGGACAGAAAGTGAGAAAACAAGCATGATTGGGAAGAAACAGCATGACAGACATTTTGAAGGTGTGTCAGATGCTGAAAACTGTTGGCAGACTGATCTATCAGGACATATATTATGGGAAAGCTCCACAAATCAACCAGAGGCTACACAGTTTAAAAGTACAAATAGAAAGGGCATAAACATTGCCCAGATGCAAAGCCCAACTACCAGTTTAGAAGCACCAGAGCAGATACAATTGATATTGATTGCTGAAGAGTTACAAGAAAACCAACAGACTGTAAGCATGAACTCTACAAAACAACAACAGGAAGGGACCAGACAGTCTCAAAGTCAGTGGGAAAACCAAAATGAATTTGAATTGCAAGGGAAGTGCAGGAAAGGGAGATGTGATTCCGTAGAAATGGAAAGTTGCAAGGGAAAAGAAACAAAAGAAAATGATGTTACCTGCATGAAGAATCAAAATTATGGACTAGGAAAGAAATACAGGGATAGTACTCAAGAGTCTGTACCAAACTCAAATACTGATGTTCAAGTGAACTGCAACACATCAAGCCATAAGAAAGGTATAACTGGTATTCAGGGAAATATGCAAACTGTTAAAGATGACCTTGTTCAGGCTATCATAGCTTGGAGCAAAGCATCCTGGAAATCAGCTGCTAAATGTATACAACAAAATCCACCTAAAACCAAAAATGGTTGTATCTCCATTGATGGTATTATTGATGTTACAGAAAATTGTGGGAAAAATGATCACCCTAAAGAGGAAAAGACTGATGGAATATCTGTCTACCAGACTGAAACACTGGTGAGCACTTAGATCTAAATTGAAAATTTTCTGAGAGCAAAGTGTTTTTGTTTTGTTTTGCTATAACTCAGCTTATTAGAGGATGATGGAAGTTGTTATGATCAATTGAAATTACTATTGCAACGTGTCTGGTAGATCCAACACATATGTCTGCCTGTTTCTCTTCTGGCATGTTACTTTCCTTAACTTCCTTCTGTGTTTCTTCTCACTCACTTCCCCATCTTTATAATCAAAACTAGCTGCTAATGTTTCTCACATAAGTTGGATTACATGCAAGTGTTCTAAAGAATATAATGCCCTTCATAACTGGTATGTTTATTGGTAGCTCATTTAATAATTATTTAGTTAGTAGTTTGTGTGGTTCCTTTCAAATTACAACTTAAGTTAATTTGTAGTTTGTTAAGATATACATTGAGATGGAAAAATCCCATATGTCTTGTTGTTTGAGCAGCTAGAAATTTGATGCTGCTTCCTAGGAATTTGAAAGTATTGTACAGCTGTGTGCAAGGCTGGTAATTAAACTAAGATACTTAGATGCTAGCTGGTATATTGCATCCTCCAGATAAAGAACACCATTTGGAAAGATGAGGTCAGTGCTGTTCAGATAGGAGAAGAGATCATAATTCCAAGAGGAGCAGGCCTTGGCATTAGAAGTCCCAATGTATAATACCAAATTAGAAAAAAATAAGTTGCTCGCACATCAACCAGAGTCTTATTCTGAAAGTATCACACATGGCAGAAATGCTATTAGAGATGGCTGAAAAGGACACAGAAAGCATAAATATAACAAAAAATATATTTCCTGTATATATTATTGATTCTGAAATTTATTTTATTTATTTTTCTTCAGTTATATCCTGTGCAAATTGAAAACTTCTTATTTTTGAGACAATGCTTAAAAGATACATGTGCTCTGTCTAACCTTTCTTTGCTTTTGAATGCACCTCTGAATATTTTATCCTTCAATATTTAAAACCTCTTCCTGTAACCTATGCTACAATTATTGTGCAACAGACCAAGGAAAGGATGACACTAACAACTAAGGCAGCAATCTGGAAAAGTGATAGGCCAGGATAAAAAGCTAGAGATTTATTGGAAGCTCTTGTTACCAGTAGCTAAAATAAATAGAACAGTAGCTTATATTTTCCCACTGCCTCTTGTATGTACACCTGAATGTGCTAAGGGGATTTGAGAGATTCAGAGAAGCCAAGAGAATGCCAGCAGAAGGCCAGACTCTCTAACTAGCCTGGTTTCCTAGCAGGGTCACTCACGGCAGAATGGTCAAAGCTGAGATACCAATCTAAGATATGTTTACCCTCTTCAGGAGTAATGGTCACATTAGCAGAAGAGAATGGATATCTCAGATGGTGATTGGAGCAGAGAAGCCTCTGAAAAGCAGCTTCTGGGCAGCAGCAGTAGTTAAAAATGACAGTGGTGGAAGATCTTTCACAAACAATGGCAAGTGACACTAAAACTATCTCTAGTTAGTACTGTCCAGAAGAAGGTGATAGTAAACCACTTCTGAATCTTCTTGCCTTGTAAACCCTATTGAAAAAATCCAAAATGTAACAAGAGATGGTGCCAAAAGATGAGACTCCCAAGTTGGAAAGCACTCAACTAGCGAGCAAAGAACAACTACAGATAGTGTTGTCACTATTGACACAACTAGATCGAAGACAAAAGGAAGTCTGGGGCTGAAAGTCAGTGCTTCACAACACATATAGTTGTAGCATGGGACATGAGAAATATGAATTAGGGCAAACTGGAAACCACGAAGGAAGAAATGGAATGGTTAAACATCACAGTATTTGGTGTGAGCAAACTAAAGCAGACTAGATTGGGACATATTCAGTCCGGCAAACACAAAAGTGTTCTACTCTAGAAATGACAAACTCAGAAGAGACAGAATGGCTCTAATACTGAGGCAAGATATAGCACAGGCAGTAAGGGGCTATAATGCAAAATCAAACCAAATAATAACAATCAGAATTAGTGGAAATCCTGTCCACATAACCATAATCCAAGTCTATGCTCCAGCAGGAGATGCTGAAGAATTCAAAAACCTTTATGCACATGTTCAAGAGGAAGTTGATAACACACCAAAACATGACATGTTGATCATACTAGGCGACTGGGATGCAAAAGTAGGAAACAAATTCTCAAACATTGTAGAACAATTTTGGCTAGGGGTAGGAAATGAAGCAGCAAAATTACTCATGGCATTCTGTGAAGCAACAATCTGTTTATTGCAAATGCATACTAAAAGCCAGTGTAGTGCAGGGGTTAAGAGTGTGCAACTGGGACACAGGCAATCTGGAGTCTAGTCACTGCTCAGTCATGGAACATACTGGGTGACTTTGGGCCATTCACAGACTCTCAGCCCAATGTACCTCGCAGGTTTTTTGTTTTTTTGTGGGGATAAGATTGAGAGGAGGAGGAGAATTATGTAAGCTGTCTTGGCCTGCTTGAAAGGCAAAAAAGGTGGGATACAAGTACAAATGGATGGATGGATGAATTCAACTTACTAGACATCTATATACATGGACATCACCAAATACAGAAATTAAATGGACTGAGTAACCAGAAATAGGAGATGGTGAAGGTGTATTATT
This sequence comes from Varanus komodoensis, assembly GCF_004798865.1. Classification (NCBI taxonomy): domain Eukaryota; kingdom Metazoa; phylum Chordata; class Lepidosauria; order Squamata; family Varanidae; genus Varanus; species Varanus komodoensis. The sequence continues at coordinate 19,963,695 of NW_025335761.1, read as the reverse complement.
GCTGCCAAAACAAGACCAGGAGCATATTGTGGTAGTGAACTATTAATATCAAAAATCAGAATAAAGCTTCAAAAGATCATGAAGAGAAAGAGTGCGAAAATACAACTTAACATTCCTGAAGATTTAAGAACAGATTTCCACTATTCAGCTTAATTGGCCATGAGCCAGAAGAGTGGACTAAAACCAGAGACATTATTAGGGAAGAATGTCAAAAGACAAAAAGAAAAAGCCTAGATAGATGACAGGAAAAAGCTATTGCTAAAGACAGAATAGGCGAGAAGCAAAAACAAAAATTACAGAAATAGGGTCAGAATCCTGAAGGCAAATATTCAGTGACTATCAGATAGAGACAAAAACGCCAATTACAATGACCAGTGTAAAGAAGTAGAAGGGAACAACAAACAAAAACAAGACTGCTTCCAGAAGATCCAAGAAATCAAAGGGAAATTCAAACCTAGAGAAGGAATGCTGAAAGACAAATTGGAGCATCCTAAATGACAAGGAGCAAATCTAAAAAGAGTGGAAGCAATATACAGAAGACATGTACAGGAGAGATGAAAGGATGACTGACTCCTTCAGAGAGAGATCCTATGAGGAAGAGCATGAAGTATTAAAAGTGGAAGCTGCTGGAATAAAGCACCAGAAGGATTAAAGCACCCAGAGTAGGTAGGGTAATACTGGAATAGTACTATTCCAAGACTGAATTCAGAGACTGAATCAATCCAAACCATGATAAAAGTATGCCAACAAAAATGGGAAACAAAACAATGGCCAACAGATTGGAAATGTTCAATATACATTCCCAAGAAAGGAGATTCAAAAGAGTGCAGCAACTATAGGACCATTGCACTAATTTCCCTGCAAACAAAGTGATGCTTAAAGTGGTGCAATAAAATACCACCTCATACAGAGGTGGTACAGAGAGCCAGTGTGGTGTAGTGGTTAAGAGCATGGGACTGGGACTCAGAGGATCTGGGTTCTAGTCCCCGCTCAGCCATGGAGCCAACTGGGTGACTTCAGGCCAGTCACATACTCTCAGCCCAACCTACCTCACAGGGTTGTTATGGGGATAAGATGGAGGAGGAGAGATGATGTAAACTGCTTTGAGCCCTTTGTAGGAAAAAGGCAGGATATAAATCGCAATATAAATATTGAGTGAAAAATGCCTGAAGTTCCAGCTGAAAAGGAAGAGGCATTCAAGACCATATTGCCAGAAGAAGATCTATACTTTATAGACCACATCAGAGCCTCTGACCATATGAATCACAAGTAGCTATGGGTGGTCCTAAAAGAAATGGGTGTGCCTCAGCACTTGATTGTCCTGATTTGTAACCTATATTGTGGACTAGAAGCTACTGTTTGCCATAGGAAAATGCATCAGGCAAGGGGGTTTTTTATCTCCCTATCTAGTCAACTTGTACACAGAATGTATCCTAAGGAAAGCTGGATTAAGATCACAGAAAGGAGTGAAAATTGATGGAAGACACAGCAATAAATTAAGAGATGCAGATGATACCATACTACTGGCAGAAAGCAGGAATGACTTGAAACGACTCCTGATGAAAGTGAAAGAAATACAAAAATAAGGACTGTAGCTGAATATCCAGAAAACAAAGATCATGACTACAGAAGTATTATACAACTTTATTGTCAACAATGAAGAAATTGACATCTTGAATGATTTTGTATACCTTGGCTCAGTCATCCAACCAAATGGTGGCAGTTGCCAAGAAATTCAGAGAAGACTGATACTTGGAAGTGCAGCAATAAAGGAACTACTAGAATAGATCGTCCAGTGTAAGGACATTTCATTGGAGACCACACCAAGATCATCCACACTATTGTTTTCTTGATCACTATGTGTAGCTGTAAATGCTAGACAGTGATGAAAGCTGATGGGAAGAAAATTGATTTGTTTGAATATGGTGCTGGAGGAAGAGTTTTGTGAATGGACTGACAGACAAACAAGTGGGTCCCAGATCAAATCAAGCTAGAACCTTCCCTGGAGGTAAAAATGATAAAACTGAGGCTGTCACAATTTGGGCACTTCATGAGAAGACTTCCCAGAGAAGACAGTCATGAAAATTCAAAGGCAGAAGAAGAAAAGGGAAATCATATGAGGTAGATTGACTCAATAGGGTAAGCTATAGCCTTGAATTTTCAAGGTTGCCATGGCTGGAATATTTTGGAGGGCTTTCATTAATAGAATTGTCATAAGTCAGAGACAACTCAGTAGCTTGTCTCTTCAGTGGTGGATTCTGTGTTGGTGCACAGTTTCTTTCTTATGTGAACCTGTTACTGCTTGAATATATGAAGCTGTCCTGTATTGATTCAAATTACTAGCTTATGTATTGTGGGGCTGACTTCTAAAACTAGTAGCAGCTTTCAGGGAGTTTAGTCCAAGACCTTCCTTAGCCCTGCTATACAAAATCCTTTAACTGGAGCTCTTGAGGCTTGAAGTCAAAGCAAAGCATGGCTTATGATGCTGAGCTGTGTTCCTTATGTCACAAACTGTGTGTTGAAAATTGCAAGACCATAGTCCTAGCATTTATAGAAGGTATTCTAGCTTCAAACCAGTTATGGGGATATTGTATGAACTGGACTGCATATGGATTAAGCCTTGGCAATTTTCAGTAACTGCTGTATAAACAGAAATGTGTATAGCCAGTTTCTGAGTACTTTGGTCATGATCATCTTCTATTTATTTATTTAAAATATTTTTGCCCCGTCCTACACAGAAATTGTCCCAGGACGGCTCACAATCATAAAAACAATAACTAAACAACATATATAATAACAAAAACCAAAATATGACTGTAAATATATTAAAACCAAGATAAAATTCCTCAATCCTTAAAATAACGGGTAAGTAAAAAGGTTTTTACCTAGCACCGAAAAGAATATAAAGTTGGCACCAGGCGAACTTCTCTGGGGAGCGCATTCCACAGTCAGAGCGCCACTGCAGAGGAGACCCTGCTCTTTCCCTCCTTCAAGGAGGGTTCCTGGAGCAGGGCCTTTTGCCTTTCCCTAGCACTACTGTTTGCTTCACTGTACCAATAATTGTGTTCAGATCATGGAGATGGGCACTTTTAGCGTTGGTTTCTTGCAAACTCTTCACTGTGAGCCTCTGAGAGCTTTAATAACTGGATTCACTGAGGTAGATGACCAAAAAATGCAACTGGATGCCCACCTTGTCTTTCTTCATATACAATATGTGCAATTATACATTCCTAGATGCACACGATAACCTTCAGGGGTAGGATTATGCCACTTATGCTCCAGCCATCTTTTGACTCATTTTCATTGTCTAGAGCCCCCCAGTAAACCAAGAAGCCCTGTAAGAGTGATAGTGCTGAAGAGGACACTTGAGCAATTGAGTTGATGACCTGTTGCACTTTGCCATTCCATAGTATGACAAGGATTCCAAGAAATTGCCAGCTCTGGCTTCTGGAAAACTCCTAGATTAGAAAGTAGTATGATTTTGATAGTGGGATGATTGTCACTCTCAATATGCAGACCACTGTTGTATGGCGCGATTTTACAGACGAGACCAGAGACTGGTTGGAATTATCGAGAGGGATTTATTTACCTGCCGGCAGGGACCATGCACTCGTGAGAGTGTGGTGCTGAGCAGATCGAAGGCAGGATTTTTATACTCTTTTACACGGACGGCTATGCAGGTGCTTGAATAACAGCGAACAATAGGGGAAATCCACTGAGCTACATTCGCACACATTTTTTTATGCTAAAGCAAGCAAGCGAGTGTACAGGGCGTGACGTTATGCTGGAGCATAGCAACAAAGGCTGCTTTGTGGTCAGCCTTGCCTAGCGTGCACATTCGTTGGGGTTCTTGTTCTTACGCGAACAGGACACTCTGATCATGCTTCTTACCTGTGACGAGCCATGCCCTAGCTGCATGCTCGATTAAGAGGGGGGTTACAACAACCACCACTCCCATCTAGAGGTAGAAGTCAAAACAAGGGTATACCCTGATCTCCCCAAAGAGCCAATGACATTCTGAGGTGGCCCCATGGTTGTCATAAAGGGTATGAAGCCCTGAGTGGTCATCGCAAGACTGTTACAATGGATGTTGAAGCCCACAAGACCAGAGTCTTGCCACAGGTGGTTTGGTCAGGAAAGTCCTCATAGTTTATCCCAGGGTGGAGGTGGTTCCTGGCGAGTAAAATGGAAGAGTAACTCCCCCAGCTTTTTAGTCTGGTCTGGCACTATACTGAATTACCAGGAGGGCAGAGCTGAGACAGGTCTGCACCACTCAGTTCTTAGTAATCTATGCCAGGTCAGTTCCCTTATTCTTGATCATATAGATGAGTGATATCTTATTAGGAACTGAGCTAGTATTCACAAGTATCATGTTTACCCCAGAGGGTACTGTACCCAGCGCATCAGGAACCAGCAGAATGGAGAAAAAGCAGAAGAGAGTGCTCTCTCCCTCATTATGCCATGTTATCCCTCCCTTGTAACAACTAAGTAAGGTTGTAATCATAAGCACATTAGACAGAGAAAAATTCTGCAACTACAAGCATGCACCAGTTTTGTCTCAATATGCATAGGATTGTGACTATAAAAATTATGTAACATTCACCCCCCACCCCATCCACATGCCTACCACAACAATTAGTTAAGCCCAGTTGCCCATGAACAGGTAACTGCATTTATTTTATTTGTTGAGATTGTCACTCTTGCCTGCAGCAGTCTGAACTACGGAGGAGTAAGCCAAAGAATGTGGCACCAACCCTTGCTTCTTATCGCCTGACACATACAGCAAATGAACAGCGTCGTCGTAGAGAAATTAAGGAACTCTTTGATAAATTGAAGGTGGTTCTGGGATTGCACACCTTCCCCAGAGTCGCCAAGCGTATCCTCCTCAAGCAGGTAAAAGTTCTACAGTCAAGACATAGTATGGAAATTCCTCTTTGTTCATAGGAAAGTTACTGCATTCTTACAGCAGCAAAAGTCTTATTAATCTGGAGATGATTAATGTTATACTGGGGGAGGGGGAGCAGACATCTACATAAAAACTAAGCAAAAACTTAAGTGCTAGAGCTAACTCTGCTCCAAGTTGGACTATCAGACTTGAGATAAATCTATCTACTTTAGTTTCCTTTGTCTGAGTAACTTAGCTTCATAACTACCATGGTTCATGCCTGAACTTATCATCTCCATCTGTACTGTTTTTCTAGCTTGCCTTTCCCCTCACTAGCTGGAGCTTACTCTCTCAATATATTCAAGTGCCTTGCTTTCTGATTATAGTAGAAGCAACTGACTTGTTTCTAGAATGCTTGGCTATACCTTTGTTATAGCATATAGTACTGAAATCTGAAAATAACCTCATAGTCTCTTTTCAGGCTGTTGAAGAGATCCAACGGCTAATTGATCAGGCAGCTGAATTGACGAGTCAGAAGCAGTTATTACTGCATGAGAAAGGCACCCTAATTCATAAAGTATCTGTACTTTCAGGTGAGGTGATTTCATGGGTAGATTTATTTTAAGGCAAAATAAATATAAATTTGAAGAAAGATTTCCTGCCATGTAGGGACACCAGGAGGTTCAAACTGAAGGGTGCTGGTGGGAGGGATGGTTCATATAGAACACTAAGGGCTAGAATTTCAAAGAAATGAATAAAGTACTAAGTTGTCCAACTGGTTAATTAGTTCAGATGGGCCCATTTGAGCCATATATGCTGGAAATGCTATAAATTCTGTGTTATTAAGTATTAGGTTTTTGCACTAACTTGTTCCCTTACTACTATTCAAAGAACTTGAATAGCCAAATGTGAGAGAAATTTAGTACTCTTGCTTTCTCTATAGGCAAGCCACAGGAGGTGATCTTGAAGAAGCTAGACTACATTTTAGCAAAACAAAAAACAAATATACAGAAGAATCAGGAAGAGCAAGTAGAATCTATGAAGACTGCTAAAACTACGGGAATTACTAGACTTTCTGTGGAACAAAGTCCCTTTTCTTTTTCTAGAGAGATGAAACAAATTATGTCCAACAGGCATTCAGAACCTTCAGTACTTTTTAGAAAAAGTGGTGCTACAGGTAAGCTAGGTGAAGAAATATTTAGTTGCTGTTTTCATAAAGGGAAAATCCCAAGCTTCAGTGTATTCTTGGAAACATTGCAATTGCAAGCACAGGACTCTCTTTTTTATTCTTTTCTACAACTGGAATCACAACATGCTAAGCTACCAGGGAGGTAAACCCTTCTACTTCATTTGGCTGGAACTCCTCTCAAGGATAGCCAGCTGAATGTGCCTCACCACCAGCCCACCTGCAGTTGGGATGGCTACAGGTACAGGGGCTGTTTTCATATTGGCCTCATTATGAGAGGAGGTTCAACCAAATGTGCTGCACCACATCAAGCAATGGGTGAAGTAGAGCTGGAGGGGGGCACACTTCCTTTCACTGTCTTGCAAGACCGTGAAACAGAAACACTTGCTTCTCCCCTCCCCGACCCCACTTAGCAAGCAGCTTGCCAAGTAGAAGAGGCACTTTCTTTTGTCTCTCCTCCCCCATTACTCAGCTGCAGCATGACCCAGATAAGCAGAGCTACAGTTGAGCTGTGGGATGGGCTGCCCCATACTGGGTTTGGAAACCCAGCACAAGAAGGTTCATGGAACCCAGCCCTGGGTTCCCTGCCCAGCATCATGTGGGAGTTGGAGTATGAAAGTGTGGGGGGGAACTGGAAGGGAGGGAGATGGCAAAAGAAGTGAAATTTTGGAATGGGGCAGACAAGAAAAATGGGAATCATAGGAACACCAGAAGCTGCCATCTGAGTCAAACTGTTAGTCCGTGTAACCCAGTATTGTTGACACTGACTGGAAACAGCTTTCCAGAGTTTCAGGCAGAAGTTTTTCCAACCCAACCTGGCAATTCCAGATTGAACAAGGAACCTTCTGCATGTAAAGCATGGCTGAGTCATGAGGGCAAGTATATGTAATAATGTCTCTGAAAAAAATGTCTTCAGCCATAAAGAGATGGCCAATTCTCAGCCATCATGAAATTCTAGTATGCAGTAATGAAACCAAGCCATTCCAAGAAGAGGCATTTCTGCCTTCCTCCCAGGAAAAGCAAGATTAGAGCTGCACACACATACCTGGGGAAGAACAAGCTGCTGGCTGTTCCCCAGGAGATGCTGAAAGATCTCTCCTTAGAGTGAACAGTTGCACAGGCTGAATGTGCAGCATGTTGCACAAAGTGCATTGTCACTGATTTGGCCCCACAGCATGTAAGAGATTTCTTCTTTGCGGTTAATTCTTTAAATCATCAGCACTTTTTATTTGAGGATTTAGATTTATTTTGAATTCCTGGATGAGAAAAACGAATTCCGTACCCAGAGAACCCTCAGACTTCTATTTCTTGAACAGTAGCCTGACATGCCATGTAAGAAACCCATTTGAACAGGGTAGACTTTTGAAAAGTAGTATGATATAGCATAGCCGTCTGCTTTTCAAGAAAAATATTCCATTAGTATGCCCAAGCATTTAGTAGTTCCTAAAGTACTTCACTGAATGCTGATTCCTGTCTTGCCAGCATTCTAAAAAGTGGGCAGACTTGAAACTTGGAATGGTCTTTGGTCTTTTACTAGAACTCCAATATCTTCCAATGTCTGTCTGGTGCAAAAGACATGCTTAAAATTAAGAATTCTGATCCCAGAATTTTATTTCCAGTACAATATCTGAAAAGTGCTCAGTTATTGCATATTCAGTTATCCCAAATGTTTCTTCAACAGTAAAATTTAAGGCAAGGTGGGGGCAGCATTTTATTGCTGATTTTGTGAAACAGCTGGTGGCCAGAAATCCTTATTGATCTATTTCAAGTCTGTCAGAGATCCTGCAGTAGATCCAGATTTACTTTCTGTCAACTCCCTGTTCTAACAGATTTTGCTTTATTTGGCCTTGCAGAAAATAAGGAGCCGATGATGCCAAGGATAGTAAATGTGAGGTCACTAACTGCTGAAGGGGAAAGACATTTAAGCCTGGATGTCAGAAAGAATTATGATGTGATGGAGGATGCTGATCTCCAGACAGATTATTCTTTCTCGCAGATAGAATTGCAGGAAATGGCCAACCTTCAGCCTGGAAAAGAAGCTGGAGCTGGAGAAAGACATCTTGTTGGAACCATGAAGCCTTTTGCTGGAGAAAAAGAAAACTTTTTTCCACAGATGGTCTCCAGCTTCAAGGGATTCCCAGGATCCTCTATGACCAAATTCTACACTAAAGAATTAGCTGGAAGCCAGGCAAAATTAGAAGAAATGGACAAAGAAGGAGAGAGGCAAAAGTCAAAGGATTCTTTATTTCAAAAGGTGCAGGATAATGAATCCAAGGGCTCTGGATTAGAAACGGAACAGCAAAATGAACCCTGTATGATGCATGACACAGTAGTGAGTGCAAATGCCTTAATGGAGATAGAGGAGAATGATGAAATTCTTACATCACTTCTGAATGAAACAGCATTTCTCAATAAGAATGATAATATTTCAGATGTATCAAAGTTTCCTAAGTCCTTAAGCTCAGGTTTTTCTTTAGAAGATACGGAAAGCTGCAGAGCATCAACTACTGAAGGCTCTCCCTTTCATTTTGGCACATTGAGTGGATGTTTTAAGGACTTCTCTATTGTGCAAGGAAGTAGTGATTCTGTAATTCCACTCCTCCTTCACTTAGAAAGTGACAATCCAGATACCTTGGGAGAGCCTTCATCACCATCAGATGTTTCGACATTCAGGCCAGACTCTGAAGTGAAGGACCAGAATCCTAACCTTTCAACAATAACTAGTTGTAGAAATCTTAAAAATATAAAATGTCGAACAAAGGCCACATATACATCACTTCCCAGTCTGCAGATGAAACCTCATCACAGTGACATCATATGGAAGCCCATGCCCAAACTGGCATTGTTTGGATTAAAAGATGCAAACTTTGTATTAGATTCTGAACAGAATACTAAACTGAGGCCTTCATTGGCACAAAAATGACATCCACTTAATTAAAAGTCAGTCAGCCATGGTCAGGACTATAATGTAATCACAGGACTATAACCCACAATTACAAAATCAAAATAACTCTGTAGCTGTATTTCCAAATTGGCAAATGCATGCACTTTATTTAGCAAATGCATGCACTATCTTCTTAGAAGCTTTCAAAACGAACATGGAACTGTAATCTAGTACACTTTTAGCAGTGGATTCTTTGCATGTAACTAGCTGATTCAGGGTAAGTTTCATCTGCAGTAAAATTATTTGGGTCAGCTATCTCTTTGGGTATCATGACTTGATCGAGGTACTTGATAACTTGTATTTCTTTGAAGTAATGATTTTAAAAGAACTCTTTTACATGTACTCTTGGAAAGTGGAAATAGTTTAATGGTTCCAGTTGTTTTCTACCAGAGTGACTTCTAATTTGATGTCTCATTCCCCTGTTCATTTTTGGATTAATTTTTTAGATGTTTTACTAAAGCTATTTGTCAGTCCTTCCTCTCTGCAACTATCAGTTTTTTTACTGCAACTGAAAGATAAGCACGAATCCATCTACATATTTTCTCAGTACAGCAAAGATCTACTCAGGACCCTTATGTTTTAAGTTGTGAGCATTTGTACATCCTCTCTTATCTATTGCATATCAGTTCACACCCACATGGGAACCACTTCCCCCATGTGGCATATGTGGCTATTGCACACTGTGGTGGTAATGTTTTGAAATACCTCAACTATGCAAGCAGAACAAATTATGTGTGTCCCTCCTTCACAGTTGACACCCTCCAGTAAGGAAGGCAGCACCTAGGAAGGAAAGAGCTACATGGTTGGCTCTACTCACATGGTTGCAGTATGTCCCACCAGCATGGGAAGTAAAGGTATGTCTTAGGCAGCTTGCACATGCTGGTGGCTATATGGAAAGAACTACATTTGATTAGTTTCAGTACACTCTTGCCAAACTTTGCATGAAGTAGTACATTTCAAATACTTGGGATCAAACTGTTCAGCAGTAATTTTATTTGTAAGATGTTGGGTCTTTCTAATTGATGACCAAGAAACTATACAGAGGCTTCACTCATAAGCTTTAAAGTATAAAAATAATTTTATAGTTATGTACACACTTTGCATGAATGAAACTCCCACGCAGTACACAGAGGTAAGTTTCTTACCATAAACATAAATATGAATTATGAAAATGGGATACTTCTTAAAAGAGAAAATTGTTGTAAAAAAAGCATTGGATCTGAGAAATAATGGTGCTTTCATAATTCATACTAATAAATGTGAATACTTGTTGATATTTCACACCTGAGATGCTAAATCAAAACAGAATTTTCCTTTTTTTTAAAAAAAGAGAATACATTCATGTTTAGTGCCACAGTTCCAGTAGCATCAACCTTGATTGTATAAAGGATATCTAGCAGTTTGGAGGATTGGGGCAAATTAGGTGCTAAATAAATAAATAAATGGAACAAAAACAAAGACAGTCAACATATTCTCTTTAAATTGCATGGCTGAGGATAAATCTGTCCTAATGAACATAAGAATTGAAAGAATAAAGCCACTGTTCCAAGTCTGATTTGCCACCCCGCCTGTAGTGCAGGAAATTATTCAACGGAGGAGGGAAGTTTTAGCAGTAGTGTTAACTGTATGGTGAATTATCCAGCTGGCACAGAAGTTGTAGACATGACAGTCTTACCTAGGTATTGAATAGAAAAAGTCAGTGGTTGTGGTACACACATAACGATAAACAATGCAGAATGTGGCTTGTTACGTATGAATTCAGTAAGCATGGTGAATCACAGTCTGTCTGGTTACTGTGAATAACCAACAGTTTGTGCTTCACGGTTGCTTCTGGCTACGTGTGACTTCAGTTACAATGCTTTTCCACAAGGAAACAGTGAGTTCAGTAGCAAGAAGGACCATGGCTGTTGCAGCTGCTATTTGCCACTGCCCTCTCCTCCTCAGCAGCTGCTGAGTTACTGGCAACAGGGCACTGAATGGCTGCCTCAGCACTCCCTGTCTTCCCTCCTAGTTCACACTCTCCAATGCCCAGTTGCCCCATCTTGGTGCTTTGCTGCAATACCAGCCTCACCACTCCACTTGCTTGTTGCTGTGCCTGCCTCAATGAGCTTGTGGTGAAATGATGAGGCCAGATGGAGATAGGCACATCAGCAGAGTGGTGAGGCAGTGCAGGCACATTGGTGAGCTCAGGAGGCGAAGCAGCAAGGTGATGGAGCAGCTGGGTGAGTATCCTAGCCAGCTGGGCAATGGGGAGCCTGCTTCTGAAAGGAAGGCAGGAGCACCTCCAGCAGCAGCACCTGTCAGGGCAGCCATGCATGGGCATGAAGTGTGGCAGCGGCAGGGGCTGCTGTGCTGTTGCTCCTGCAGAACAATACTGCTATTCTAATGGGTAGATGGTGAGCAGCAGACAAAAAAAGGGGTAGCTGGCCAAGGCCATTCCTTGGGGAATGTGTGGGCCAGTGGGGGAGTGGCAGGCAGCAGTGCATGCTGGGATAGAATCCCAGCTGTGGAAGATGATAGAATACCTGTTGTTCTTTGAAGGAAAGATGGAGGTGCATGTCAACTACTCGCAAGTACAGAAGAACATAAGGTGAGATACCATGCATTGTATGTGAGCATAGCTGAGTAGCAGTGGTAGCTGAAGACATTGTGGGGGTGGGGGTTGCCTTTGTTGACACAGCAGCTCACTTTCTAGGACAACACAAGTCCAATTAAGAGGTGGACAATTCCGTAATGGAATCAGACTACTAGTACATAACAAAGATTGATAACACCTTTTAAACTATTCTTGGGGAAGGCTGACAGTCTGGTTTGGAATCTGAATGAAGTAATTGTTTCATTTCCTCAAAGATGAGACAGGCTAGGACTTGCTAATAAGCATACAGAAATTATTCTCTTTTAAACCCAAGAGTTGGAGGGGGGGGATAGCACATTGAAAAGCTATTTAGGGAAGAACGTAATATATTGTTTATATACTAACACCAGAGACTTTCAACCTAATTCAGACAAAGTATTAAAAAGTGGATCTTACATGAATGAAACTATTTTGTTAGACTAAAATTTGCACCTGTGACATATCACAAATTGATGAAAAGCTGATTAGGTATTACAAATTAGTTTGTCACATCTGGCACAGAATCAGTTAACAGGTGAAAGAAACCAGTGGGTAGCTTCCTTAAAGTCATAAGTTACTTTTTTTTAGTTCATTCATCCATCTTCATGTTCAATGTTCCAACTGAATGCTCATTCCCATTACTAAATACAGAAACAACATTCTCTCTTTGTGGATAACTAGAATGCACATTGGTACCTCCTCTGGGGTCCAGAGGACAGATGCCTGATTTTCACTCTAGAGGAAGGATGATCTCTCTCCAGCAGCTCGTTTTGGCAGCAGGAGTGGGAGGCAAGGCGCTGTATTGTTTTCAAGGGTCTAGCACTTAAACACAATGACAAAAATACACTTTTCTTCCAGCACACACAGGAATGAGTGGAAAGAATTGTCTCCTTCAGTTGTAGTTTCCTAATCCATAGGATGGCCATTTGAAAGGGGATTTCAAAGGGGATCACAATTTTTTCCTGCCTGACCAACCACTTCAGACAATTCAACATATCCAGGAGAGACATGGCCCTGTAAATGCCTCTCAGATATGCTGGAGCAGAGTGCCTTCCCTCCAGCCTTTTCTGCCCTCCTCTCTACATCAGGTTAAGCAGGCCTGTCCCTAGTCATCCCAGAAACATGATACTCCAAAAGAAGTTGCTGCAGGAACAATCTTTTTGGGACTGGGGAGAGTTCATGTTTTGTATTTAGTAGCCTGTCTAGAACTATATGAAAAGCATGAGGAATGTAAAAGCTCATGCACTGAGTTTTGAGAGTTTCTGTTCTACTCCAGTCATGGACATTAAAGCTACTTTTGATCACAGACTGATTCAGTCTTACAGCATCTTCTCTCAAAAAAAAAAAAAAAAATCAGGCCCCAGGGAAACTTCCCATTATCATAAGAGAAGCAGGTTTTCATCTTGTCACCATTCTAGAGGTAGGCACAACTGTAGAGATCATTCATTTCCCACCCTACCCACAAGCATAGAATTTACTATGGGGCTGTGGCCTGGTGGTACAGCACCTGCATTGCATGTGAAAGGTCCCCAGTTAAATTCCCAGCATCTCCATGTAGGACTGGAAAACTGCCTGAAAGCCTGGAAAGCTGCTGGCAGTCAGTGTCAACAGTGCTGGGGTAGAGGGACCAATGGAGTGACTTGTATAAAGCAGTTCCTATGTTTTTTAAGTCCAGGCACTGTTATACTCAGCAGGCCATCATCCCCAGCAACAACCTACTGCTTATCACTGGTCTGCATGCAAGATTCCCTTCTTGAAGAGCCATTTTCCCTCCTGAGACCAGATCTAAAAGTGAGATCTACAGAATTCAAGTTGATTCTTTGCTCCTTTCTGCCATGGCTACTTCAGGGATTGAAAAAGAAGTTTTTTGGGTGTTTGTTGAGCAATCTAATTTTCCCACATTTGGGACAAAACCACCCAAATAGCATAGTGCACTATCTGTCTCCTTCAAAAAGTTGGCCCTTGGTCAGATACTATCTATGACCTCTATACTGATAGGGTTATTTGTGCTAGGCTACACCTCAAGCAACCCTCCAATCACTAAAGCAACTTTCTGGAAAATAACTGTTGGAAGAGACATGTAGGCCAGCTACTTGGGGCATCAGTGCCTACCCTCAAACACTGTAACAAATTCTTCCTCTGTGGATCCCTTTGGGAGGTGTGTTCTGAAGGTTTTGCAACTTGAAGGAGAAGCAGTTTTGGTGATCTTTGAGGTACACTGCTTTTTTGTTAGGTACCTGTCATTTGTGGAAACTGAAATGATATACCTACCAATGAATATCTTTTTCTCAAGAAATGAATGTTTTTATACTTTATATATTGTGCTGGATTTTTAAAAGAAGTTTAAGATTGATACAAAGTATTTTTTTAAAAATCAGGAGAGCAATGGAACTACTGCAAGATGTATACTTAAGAGTTCCATAAAGAGTTAGATAATGCATATTTATATCTTAATCTACTTGAATGGTTTAAACAATGGAATATGTAAGTCAGCATTTTTCTAATGTATTTTTCACCTTTTATACCTGTAAACAGTCAATTCTGTAAAATATTTTATATTAAACTAAACCCATGTGTCTAAATCAAGTTCTGGCTTTTAATAAAAGCAGATGAAAGGAAGAGTTCCTGTGGTGACTAGCTAATCATCCTTTCCCCATTCCATGAATCTTTGTTCTAAACATGGATGCAAGTATACAAATGCATAGATCCATTCAGGACAATTCTCAGTTTCCTTTCATGAAGGGTTTGAAATTTTCAAATACAAATCACACATTTGAGTGCCAAATCATGAACAAGTTGAGAAGGACTCACAGATCATACCACTTCTCCTCAGAACAGGAATAAATATGTAAACAGGCATGAGTGAAGCCAGCTGGAGCCAGGGGTCAGACTAGATGGTGCTGAAGAACCCTTCTGACTCGCTATGTTTCCATATTGAGGGTTAGGGGCTGTGCCTCACCCCCAGCCTCTCTAGCTTTGAGTCCCACAGCCTTCAAGGAAAAATGGTTAAAGAATGGGCTACATGGTTCCTACCATAGTAGTGTCACCTCTAGAGTACCCGAGGAAACAATGTTGAAAGGCACCCATGTGCTTTCTTGGTTGTTATAGTAACACTTATATGCGAGGGAGCTGGCTTTTAGAGCATTGCTTCTAATACTTGTTTTTGCTTTTTCACTGAAAGAGATCCTGATAGCAGAGAGAGCCCAGAGCTTTCAGGAAGTGAGCAGTCTAGAGGAGGGAGTCTGGCTGAGAAGCTGAATTCCTGGGTGAATGGAGAACTGAGGTTTCTGAAAAGAGTATTAGCCTGGCTGATCAAAGCAGTACCAGGCCTCTGAAATGTTTTGTTGGATTGTGTGTTTCACATACTTGTTAATGTGCACTTAACCATTTCCTAGCAAATACCCTGTACACCCCTGACTGAAAAGGTATTGCACAAATCTTCATTATATTTCCAGATCATAATCTGAGAGTATAGGCCTGGAAATTAAGGCTTCAGTTGTGTGTGATAGGGAGCACAAAACACCTGCTACAATTGAAATTAACTGGCTGACTCCTGGGTAAAGTCAAGGTACTGATGCTCCTTTTAAAGCCCTTTACATTCTGAGGCTAGCATATATGAAAGAGTATTTTAATCATTCAGGCTGTTTGAAATCCAAGGATGACATCCTAGTAGTCATAACACCTATTTCTCTGGTGGCTGCATGACCCTTTTCAGTGGCAGCCTCCAAGCTCTGGAATCAGTTACCAAATTAGAGGCCACAGATCCAAAAGAGTGCCCATTTACAGAATTTATAAAAATGTTTGTCCTCCAGCAAGCTACACTTGCAGCCCACTATGAGAATTATTAAAAATGGGGCTATGTGCGTGCCACTTGGCTGTTTCGAGAAACAGCCTCCTGTAAAAAGGAAGAATCATGTGTGTTTCTGGGGTACAACAAGGATTACTGGGTACAAATTTAACTGGGTGCCTGAATGGTTGGGGGTGGGCAAATGTTTGTGAATAATCAGGTGGAGGAAGGGCAAATAAGGAGAAGCATTGGTGTCTTTCCTTCACATTCACAGGAAACCAGACACTGGCCCTCCTTAACAGAGGAGTAGAAAGTATCACAGTCACAGAATAAAAGCAGAAAGACTCCTTGATGAAAGCCACATTCTAGCCATATTCCAGAAACAGGAGGATGCAGGGAGGTTGCACTGGAGATTTAAGGTAGATGAGCAAGGTTCCCCCTGCCAGTGTATCCCACCCTCAAAACCAAACACATTTCATCCTACACTTCTTTGCAATTAGCCATGGGAGGGTGCCTTCTTAGGTATATGTAACATCACCTGCATTAGCATTGCATGGTTCTGTCCACTAACCAGAGTGGGATGAAAGGTGTTCGCTCAAGAGCTGAGAGGCCAATCTCAGAGAGGCCAAGTCCTTCCTTCTCTCCTCACCTGAAAAGACAGGCAGATCACATACTTTTTGCCATGACAGAATAAGCATGTGCTTTTCTCTCTCCTTCTAAGCTAACAATGAACCAAAATAAATGTGTCAAGGAATATGACAGTCAGAGTCTACTACGAACCACCCAATCAAGAAGATGAAGACTAAACTTTTGTTAAGCAAATTGCCAGTATTTCAAGGAAGTGGGATGTGGTAGTAATTTATGTTATGTTAGTTGCAAAGTCATGCCCAACCCATCACAACGCATGGGCAACACTCCTTCAGGCTCTCCTGTCCACCACTCCCCCCCCCCCCCGGAGACCACCTGAGCTCACACCAACTGCTTCAGTGACTCCATCTAGCCACCTCATCCTCTGCCGTGGTAGTAATGGAGGGCTTCAATTACTCATCTATCTGTTGAGAAGCAAATTCTGCCAAAAGTGGCCCTGCAAGAAATGTTTTACATGGATGGCAGATAACTTGCTTCTCTAGAAAGTGGGGATAGGAACCAGAGGATTGACTGTTAAAAGCACTATCTGGGCCCCAAAGTTTCCTTACCAGAACTTCAAAATCTGGTATGATTTCTTTGTAGTTTTATTTGGCTACAAAGTATCATTTGTGCCCACACGGATTAGAAGAAAGGGATAGGTGTCTGTGGGCTTTATGAGCTTTGGCAATCTTTCCAGCACATCTCTAATCTCAGCATATCTGGCAAGTCCATGGGTCATCACAACACACTTGGATCTCAATGCTATGCAACAAGGAGCCTCCCACAATGACTTTTTTCTCTGGGACAGCTGTCTTTCAGCATCCTGTTCCCTGCTCCACAAGTTATCTTCTCATTCTTCCTCAGCAGGGTGTCCACTGGTCTCATCCTCCAATGGCTAAAAACAGTTACTTAGCACTAGTGGTTGCAGTGATGCAGACTGTCTTCTCATTCTGCGCCAAACTGTTACCATTTTCTAGAGAGTCTCATTTTCACTGGCTTTCCTCAATCCAACTTTGTCCCTAACAGCTTCAGCCTGTTGTTGTTGCTCTATCATTGGTGCCTTAGAAATTTAGAAATGAAAGTTCTAAAGTCAAGATTAAGAATGTCCTATATGTACCAGAAAATGATGCAGTCGTGCATGTTTCAAGATTAAATAATAATGAATTTGAAGTCAATTTAAAATAGTGGGTGCTTTATATATCAAGGTGAAATCCATGCAATTGCTAACAAAAAGCAAGGTGTGTATGAGTTTAGTCTTTCAAATGAGCAAGTCAGTGTAGCTAGGAGTTCTTCAGGTGAACAAGTGCACATGTCTGTAGGAAACACTCCTGAAGAAAACCTGGAATTCTGGCACAAGTGTCTGGGACACTGCCATCACAAGGCAATTCTGGAACTACAAAACAGAGACCTCACCACAGGGATCAACATAAAACAATGTACTCTAAATTAACTTGAAAGATAAGCATGCTGCATCAAAGCAAAAGTTCTGAGACTCACTTTCCCACCATGTAGTAAGAAATGCATTAAGAAATCGCTGGAATTGGTCTTTAGTGACATAATAGGCAAATGCAAGTGTCTTCTCCTGGTAGAAATCACTACACAGTTACCTTTTAAATTGTTTTTCTAAATACACAGTGTTCAACCTGCTTACACACAAGAGATGTTTTAATGCTATGTGATGATAGCTTAGAAGAACTCCCAGGGTGATTTAGATGGATCAAGGAAGCAAGTCCATGTCCCACAGCCCACAAGCCTTACTGAGAAGGGGATAAATCACAGAACGTTTGTAATTTACACCCTTGTACAAAATGGATTAGCTAGAAAACATAACTAATCTCTTCTGAAAGCAGTACAATGTCTTCTCGTGGGGTTAGGCCTTGCTAATAAATGATTGGGAGAGGCTATCATGACAGCAAGCTACTCTCACAGTAGAACACAAACACCGTACAAGGAATAGCACAACAGAAAACCAAACCTTGGCATTTGAAGAGATTTTGGGTGCAAGGTGTACAGCTTCATCCCAAGAGAAAAGAGATTTACGTTAGATGGCAAAACAGAAGAGACTGTTCTGAAAGCCATTCTCCCAGAAGCAAGGCCTACGAAGTGCTGCATCCAGAGAATGATGAAATGTGCACAAGGCATACACGTTTTCAATAAGAGCTCAATGTTTAGAAAAGGTGCAACATCTGATTAAAGAGAAGATCCAAGACATCTCTTCTATTTAAGGAGTTTTCACAGCTCCAAACAGATGAGAATCTGGACCAGGTGATGCACCAAATGTACTAGAGGTAGAGTGCATTCCAGTAAGTGAAGGTGCTGTGGGAGATGTAGAGATAGACATAGGCAAAGCAACCAAAGGGCCAGAACAAAGTCTCAGAAATTCCACAAGACCTTCCAAAAAAGTTCTTGCACCATGCTTGTCTTGCCTCTCCAGCTCAGTGTTACCAGCAGAACCTTCAACCTGGAAGCAAGTTGGAGCAATGCCTAATGCCAAGGGCAACAGATGGAGGCAAGCAGCATGGAACAAAAGAGGCTCTAAAGAAAAACAGAACCTGGACTTGAACTGAACTCCCACCTGGCAAAAAAGACAATTAGTTGCAAAGCAAATAGTAGACAGCAACAGAGAATGCTACAAAGCAAGGCAAGTTACAAAAAGCAAACATATGGAGAAGACCATGGTAAAACCACCAGCCAGCTATCATTCTGTCAGCCTGCAGAACAGGCTGAGACTTGAAAAAGTCAATGTATGCAACGTGTTAGGGTTTCAAATGCTGTTTTATGTATTGTGTTTTATTGTTTTATATCATGCTGTGAACTGCCCAGAGAGCTTTAGCTTCAGGCAGTATAGAAATGTAAATAGTAATAATCTACATTAACAGTACATGGTTCTGTCCATTAATTAGAGTGGGAGGAAAGGGGTTAATGTCACAGATAAAATGAGACTGACCTCTCAGTCTGAGTTATGTTCTTCCTGTTCCTTCTCTCCTCCCAACTCACCAGGAAGGCAAAAGGGTCACATGACACTTTTTGCCCACCCTCTCCTCATCCCCATTAGGGAAGAAGCATGTGTTTTTCTGCCTCTTCTAGCCTTCATGCAGAATATTCTGCATGAACATACCAACATCTCTCCTCCACACACGTTACATATTAATTGTTGGCTAGTAAATAAGCCTTTTTTTTTTTTTTTACATTTGTTAAAAAATCTCTCAGTGGGGAGTCCAATAGATCCAGGTGCAAGCAACAGCCTCTTAACTACATTTGCTGTTTGATGCTTACCTCTGCTGAACCTGCATATAACCAAATATACAACAGGTTCCCAACATGCTCCTTCACAAAAGCAGCGAAGGAGCAGAAGGGAAACACACCAGACCGCCGCCCTTTGAGGGCACTGAGACAGACAAAGCAGCTGTGCACCGAAGTGCTTCGAGTAAACGTCCCGGCGAGCCGGGCGGGTGGAAGAACGACTTGGAAGGACTCGAACTTGAGCTATTTAAATAGGTGCAGTGGGTTGAACTGCTGAGGTGCTGGGCTGGGTGATTGAAAAGTCGACAGTTGGAATCCACACAATGGGGTGAGCTCTTGCTGCTCCCTCCTAGCTCCTGCCAACCTTGCAGTTCGAAAGCATACAAATACAAGTAGATAAAAAAGTAACACATCGGTGGGAAGGTAACAGCCATTCCCTGCACTTTGGTGTTTAGTCATGCCGGCCACATGACCACGGAGACTGTCTGCGGACAAACGCCGGCTCCCTCGGCTAGGAAACGGAGATGAGCACCGCCCCCTAGAGTCAGGCATTACTAGACTTTAATGTCACGGGCAAACCTTTAAGCCCTTTCCCCCCCCCCCACCACAAAGCCAAGCAGTGCGTGTGCGTGCGCGTGTGTGCCGGGGTGACAGTGGGAAAGGAGCGAGAATTCCAGAACGTTCTTTTACGTAGCCGCGAGTTCTCCAAAGCAACCAACCGAGCAAGCGCGCGCGAGGGGCGGGGAGGGGGAAGGGGAAAGCGAAGAGACAACCACGGGCACGTGACAGTCTGCAGGCGAGTAGGAGGAGGAGGCGCGCGGGCCTGCACCGCGCGTGCGCCAATTGAGGCGCGCCGACGACGTCACATGGGTGCGTGCGCACGTTCTCCCCTTCGGGTAACACGATTTGACTGTGAACATTAGCAAGGAGGGGGAGGGGCTTTCATTGCCTCGCTCACAATTTCACGGTAACTGGCGGGTCGCGAAAGCGGGGGAGGGGGGAGTGACGGGGAAGTGCCCAGCCCGAATCCGTCAGGTCTGCAACCGCGCGCGCGTGGTGGCTAGCGCGCAACTTCCCGCGTGTCTCGCACACCTCCTGCCGAGGATTGTTGTCAGCTGCGAATATTAACACCCGTTTGTGGCGGCCATGAGCGGAAGGCTCGAAGCCTAGACGGGGGAGGGGTGGGAGCGGGCGCGAGCGCGCCGCTCCTCGCGTGTCAGGGAGGCTCCGCGCGCCACGCGGGGCTCGGCGTTCGAGGCGTCTTGTCACGCGCGCGCTTGGGTGTGGGCTGAGGCGCTGCGCCTGGACACTCGGGTGGCGGGCGCGCTTCGGCGGTGGCCGCGTAGTGCGTCGGCCGAGCTGCGTTCGAGAAGGCGGTTGGGGGGGGATACTGCAGCCCTGCGAGCTTCGGGGCGGGCACGTGCATGTTATTCCTGGACGGGCTGCTGGATTTAGAGCGCGCCTCCGGACTGCGGGCCTTTGGCTTCCCTGCTGCTCCTTGCCGTTCTAAAGTTTCCTTCTCGCCTCCTTCCCCCGGCCCTGCACCTTTTTTTGATCCGGCAGGGTTGTGACGGTTCTGCTCTGCACGTTGTCAGTCTCCGTCCCTTGACCAAGCCTTTGTGGCGCTACGTTAGCGTGGGGAGGAGGCTAGAGGCGTTCTCCTTGAGGAATAGTTTTCTGTTTTCTACAGGAGCACGTGACTTTCCAGGTTGCACAAGTTGAAAAGTTAGGAAGCACGGAGGGATTGATGGACGCGGGAAGAAATCGCATCACTGACAACGCCACAAGCTTGGGCATATTTACTCGGGAGTAAGTCAGGCTTACTTCCAGGTAAGCGCGTTGAGGGTTGTGTAAGGTATGAAACACTGGCATTGAAAACACGATGTTCTGGTTTATCTGAGATTTTGACAACTGGACTTCCATATACGTTTAAGTTTCGAAGTGCCTGATCCTGCCAAATTTTTGGAAGCTAAGCAGGGTCGGGCATGGTTGAAATCTAGATGGGTGACTTAAATGTTGTGAACCGCCCAGAGAGCTTTGGCTACTGGCGGTATAGAAATGTAATAATAATAGAAGAGAGGAAGTAAAATTCAAAACAAATACTATTTGTAACTATTTTCCTACACATTATAGGTGTACTTGATTATATATTGTGATGCACATACACAACACATTGTTTTTAATTGGTGCTGTAACTGAGTGTTTATAATAATGTATAAAGCAGTTAAAACCACAATTAGATAAAATTTATTTTTAGAGAATTGCTATTGTATTTCCTGTGTAGAACTAAATGCAACATTCCCCCTCTCCATCTACCACCATATTAATCTCTGCGGCTAACATTAACATATATCTATGAAGGAAGTTACATAATTGCCACTTTGAGCAAAAACTTGAGATTTATTTCATGTTTGCTTGGCATTAGAATTCTGAAGTTTTCATTAAACTGCATTCCAGATATGTTTTTAATACCAATGCCAGTTGATATTAATTAATTATGGAGCAAATTTTGCATTTTTATATTTTTAATGAAACAAACAATGTGTTTTAAAGAAATTAAATCAGAAACTATTCTGCACTCTTCATATTTTCATTTAGAAAGCTACTCTTTGGCATTTTCTGAGCTGGATCAGAAAAATGATTTACTTTTATGCTGTGCCTTAATTTTAAAAACCAGTTAAAGGCTACAGTGAGTAACTTAATTTTTTTTTAAAATTCTAAACAGTTATGCATTTAGCATATCAGCTATAGTATCACTTGGAGATGCTAGTCTTTATTTTTGTGGTACCAGGGTAGCATGGCATTTCATAATACAATTCTTGTGAAATTATAAGTTCACTATGCTAACTCCATACCTTTAGGTACAGAGTGTGCTGGTATTGTTCTGTTTGTTTTTATTTGTATCCAAATTTTCTATCCCCAGAGGGAGGGTTAGTTCCCCCCCTCCCTTTCTACTGCCTCTCCTAGCTATTTTATCCTCTTAACAACCTTCTAAGTTAAGCTAGGCTTAGAGAAGATAACTGGTAGATGATTATTCAGTTGGCATCATGACTAAGTATGGATTGGAACTTGGTCCAAATCTAATTTCTAATTTGACAACCCTGCAGAAACAAGTCAGATGCTTTCAAAAAATATGGCTAATTCTAGAATTGGTTATTTGACAGGTTTGGACTATGGCAGAGAGATTCCCTTTTGTTTTTCCAGAGGAAGGGGAGATAAATAGTCTAGAAGGTAGGTTGTTTTGGTTGTTGTTCACCAGTCACACTTTATTTTGAAGTGTTCCTGCATCCCAGCACTTGAACGAGGTAAAGATAATAAGTGATAAGTTACTGTTCCCCACTTACACAGTTGTCCAGTATTGTTACTTAAACTTGCTAGTTTCGGTTCAATTGCCAGCTAAGAGAACTAAATGAAGATAAATTCAACTGAGGTAGGTGTAGTGTTTTTCAGGGTTAATACTCGTATGCACAATACTGCACTGCTTGGAAATTACTGTTTCAGGATTTTGAAAAAGCTTTCTTGTACAACTTTTATAGTGATTCACATTAGTATTTCTGATTCTTATTTTTAATTGAATGCTTCTTTTAAACTTTTGTGTATTATATGTTGGTCTCTCTTTTAATACATTTTAATACATTTGTTTCTTGTGAGCTGCCCAGAGAGCCCTTGGGTTATGGAGCGGCATATAAATGCAATAAATAGATAAATAAAATTTTCAGTATTTGAAATATAAATCTTGGGTTCAGTGCAAAGGTTGTGGAAGGGAAAAGATGTATTTTCTAAAACTTCTGAAAATTTTATCTCACTTGCAGCTTGCTGATTAGGATGGGATGTGTCAATGCTGCTGAGGTATTAGGGGGAATCCCTGAAACTGTCCAGTGGTTCCTCTATTCAGGGATCTGTCTCCTTGAGCCCCAACCCTCATGTGGCAGGTCATCTCCTGGACTTTCTGCTTTAAGCCAACAAGAAATTTATTTAGTTAAAGTTTTTATATGCTGTCCAATATTAAAGTCTCTGGATTGCTTACAAAAAAACAAAGCAAATTCATTTTGATCTAATTAAGAAACTTTGAGGCTTTGACATGTATTTGGATTTGTTTAGGAAATTCAGATATTTTACATAGATGAATATATCTGAACCCTAACAATATTTTGGCTATATTATTAGAAATACAGTGGTACCTTGGTTCACAAACTTAATCCGTTCCAAGAATCTGGTCACAACCTGAATTGCTCATGAACCAAGTCAAATTTCCCCATAAGGTTGAGTGTAAATAAGGTTAATCCATTCTGAACCATAACTTTATATATAAAGGACAGTATATAAAAGTTTTAAATAAATAATAAATAAATACAGTTGTTTTTTGAAACCACAAAAATATGAGCCAGATCCCTGGGCTGCAGGTCAAGCTGCGGCCGCCTCACCAAGCATGGGAGCGGATGGGCCAAGGCAGAGTGGGATCGGGGCCGCGACTCCTACACCTCCGCTGTGGCCTTCTCAGGGCAAGGTGCTGCTGCCAATCAGCCACCCTGCTTGTTCTCCCCGTGGCAGGGAGAGGCAAAAGGCGCCCCACTCAGCCAGTCCTGGCTTCGTCCCTCGCCTTCACTCGCCTCAGCCCATGGAAAGCAGTCCTTACCTCCCCCTCGTGGCTGTCTCCAAGCTGGGTGAGCTGCCCCACACTCGCCTCTCTGGCCTCCTGCTCCCCCTCCCAGAGCCGGGCGAATACCTACGAGGGGGTCTTCCTCCAGCTTGGAAGTGGGGTGGTGGTGAGCAGCTGGGAAGGCCTTGACTGAGGTGAGTGCGCCCTCATGGCTTGCCCTCATGGTGGGTGGGAGGTTATTGTTTGGAGTGTTCGTGTGGGGAAGATGGCCACGATTGTGTTCATGCAGGAACATGGCTGCAGTCGTGGTTCTTGCCCAATGCAGAGTTCATGATTGGAGGCAAAATTTTGCCAAAACTTCTGTTCATGACCCAATTTGGTCATGAACTGAGGCGTTCATGAACTGAGGTACCACTGTAACAATGTGCTGTGATAGCCTGACTCTGATATGTTCCTGCAGGAATACTTTAAAAATGATTTAAATTATATGATTTTCCTATAATTTTCAGGATGATAAACATGAAGTAAAGTCAGAACTGTGAAATATGGAGAAATTTGGAGAAATTTCAACACTTCCCATGATGGAGAATCAACCAGTTGTATTAGGGAACCAGAATGGTGGAGCAGTATCAGGTACAACACCTGCTCTTTATGTCCTTGTGAAACAGAGCACTGGAAAAACTGATCAAGGCATCTTGGTTTCAAATCGAGATGATTGTGGCTTTGCCAGCAATGCCACAACAACAACAAAACCTAAAGTAAAGACCTACCTTGCAGCTGACTGCACCTCTGGAAACATTACTGTTACACTGGACAACAACAACATGTGGAACGAGTTCTACCATCGCAGCACAGAAATGATTCTGACTAAGCAGGGAAGACGGATGTTTCCATATTGTCGATATTGGATAGCAGGCCTTGAACCCAATCTAAAGTATATCCTTGTCATGGATATTTCTCCTGTTGACAGCTTTCGGTATAAATGGAATGGCCATAGTTGGGAACCCAGTGGAAAAGCAGAGCCCCATGTGCTGGGAAGAGTATTCATTCACCCAGAATCGCCTTCTACTGGTGATTACTGGATGCACCAGCTAGTGTCCTTCTACAAACTGAAACTTACTAATAATACCTTGGACCAAGAAGGGCATATCATTCTACACTCTATGCACCGTTATCTACCTCGATTACACCTGGTGCCTGCTGACAAAGCCACGGAGGTTATCCAGCTGAATGGTCCTGATGTTCATACCTTCACTTTCCCACAGACTGAATTCTTTGCTGTGACTGCCTATCAAAACATCCAAATTACACAACTGAAAATAGATTACAACCCATTTGCAAAAGGGTTCAGGGATGATGGACTGAGCAGTAGACTTCAACGTGATGTGAAGCAAAACGGTAGTTCAGAACAGGAAGAAGGTAGTGTTACTAGTTCTCCCAGCATTGATAGGCACCCCACTGATGATAATACTTTGGATACAGAACATGGAGGTCTAGGATCAGCATTTAATGCTATGTGTAACACAAACTTGGAAAGAGACTCACTAAGTCCGTATCATGATTTTCTCGGTTTCATGGAGACAGATGTACATGGGCGTGATCCAGTATTAAAGCATGAAGCATCTGAAAGGTAGGGATTCTTTTACCTTTTAAAAAACTGAGTAATTGTTCAGATAATGTGAACTTTATTATCACTTTGTAAACACCATAGCTCTGTCCAATGGTATCATTTCATTGATCTGTTCTGAAGGACTGGGAAATGCTCAGGCAGATTTTCCTGTCACACTGAATGCTGGAGGAGGGAAGAAAGAAGGGAAAATCTCTACTGCACTAATGTGCTTCCACTGTCATAACACTGGATTTAACTCCATGTGTTAAGATGATAGTTGTTAGACGTATTCGCTGTAGTTATCAAACTATAGTTTAAAAATTAATGCGGATTAAAAAACTTTTTGTTAGATAAGCCATTTTATACTGCTTACTTTCCATTCACCCAAATCTGGCATTTCTTAACTTGTCAGTTTACAGTCTATTCACAAGGAAAAAGCAGATATTATATTTTTACAAGAAACACATCAAAAGAAAGATGGAGTGAATGAATTAAAATTATATTGGGCAGACGCATTTGAAAAATCATACGGTACATCAAAAGTAAGAGCTGTTGCAATTATTGTTGCCAAAAGATGGAAATTTAAAAGCTATAAAAAGAGATCATTTGGGAAGATTTCATATAATACAAGGTCTGATTTATGGACAAGAGGTGTAGCTAATATTTGCACACCTAATATAAATTAGAGTTTTATAATAACATGTATTATAATTAGAAGAAATTAGAAGAGGAAATTAAAGAATTAGAGGGAAAATATATAAAAAGTAGAGAAAACAAATTCATTATGCTAGAATTAACAGCTAAAAGAAAAGAATTACAAAATATTGAAATAGAACAAGTTCAAAGAAATCTAATTTACTTGAAAAGAGAATTTTATGAAAGTAGTAATAAAAATTCCAAAATGCTGGCCAGAGCCACACAAGTTAAAAAAGCAAAAAGTTTAATTGGGAGTAATCAAGAATGAAAAAGGGGATGTAGTAAGATGGAAGAAGAACTTTTAATTTTTCAAAGGTTTTTTGAAAAGTTATATATGGGAAATGAAATCGATTTGAAAGAAAGATATATATATATATAGAAAAGAATTTAAATTGTAAAATTCGAGAAGAAGATAAAGAACTCATGGAAACTCAAATAGAAGAAGAAGAGATGTTGGAAGCTTTTAATAAATTGAAAATAGGTAAAGCACCAGAATCTGATGGATTGGGTATTGAATATTATAACAATTTGAAAAAAAATATTAGTCCCTAAGATGAAAATGATGTTTAATAAAATAATGGAAGGGGAAATAATTCCAAATTCTTGGAAACAATCCATGATAATATTGATAGCAAAGCATAAGAAAGATCTTAAAAATCCTGGATCTTACAGACCAATATCCCTTATTAATCAAAATCTAAGAGTTTTACAGCAATATTGGTAAATAGAT
This sequence comes from Varanus komodoensis, assembly GCF_004798865.1. Lineage (NCBI taxonomy): Eukaryota > Metazoa > Chordata > Lepidosauria > Squamata > Varanidae > Varanus > Varanus komodoensis. The sequence goes on along the minus strand of NW_025335761.1, from coordinate 19,936,774 downwards.
TGAATAGATTTATAGATAAATATATAAAGAATGATCAGTTTGGGTTTATAAAAGGTCGACAATTGTCAGATGTTGTAAAGAGTATTTAAATATTAACTATTATATAAAGAAGCAAAATTTAAAGGCAAGTATATTAGCATTAGATATATATTGCGTGGAATGGCCAACAATGAAGATTCTAATGGAAAAGATGGGATTTGGAATAAAATTTAAGAAAGTAATAAATCAATTATATTCAGAAAATACGGCAAAAATAAATGTAAATGATGGTATTACAGAAACAATAATCTTAAGATGAGGAACAAGAAAAGGCTGCCCTTATCACCAATGTTATTTGCTTTAATGATGAAAGTGCTGGCAAATGCAATTAGAAATGATATACAGATAGAAGGAATTGGAGTATGTCAGAAAATTAATTTATTTGCAGATGATACACTGTTAACATTTCAAGATCCAATAAATACTATAGAGAGAATATATCCACATTTAAAGGAATTTGGGAAGTATAGTGGGTTGCAAGTAAATTGGGAAAAATCAGAAATGATATAATCACAATAGTGAAGAATTGGATATATTAAAAGAAAAATATAAATATAAATGAAAAATAATAGACATTATTAAATATTTAGGAATTGATATTCCAAAAAATAGTCAAGAATTAAAAAAGAAAAATTATGAGAAGTTAAGGAAGGATATAAAATAGGAAGATATGAAAAGGTAAAATTATCATGGTTCAGAAGAATAGCAGTAATAAAAATGAAAATTTTGCCAAAGATGATTTTTTTGTTCTGGATGATTACACTTAAGTTTTATGATCAAGAATTAAAGGAACTTCAGAAGTTATTTGAGGTATATTGTAATGGAGGGAAGAGAACAAGAATAAGTATAGTACTATGGTATGAATCACAAAAAAAGGGAGGGCTAGGTATTCCAGATGTTAAAAAGCATTGGGTTACAAATCAATGTAAGATAGTTCCAGATATTATAACCCAAAGCAAAGAACTAATATGGAGTGATATTGAATTAAAAGAATTAAGGGAAATGGGCGATCACTTAGAGACATACTGGTTTAAAAAGGATATAAAAAAGATGATTAAGAAAATTCAAAATCCCTTTTTAAAAAATACAATGGAAGTATGGGAAAAATGGAGACAGTAATTAACGCCAGGAATTTCTCCGTTAACACCAGTGCTTGAAATGGAGGAATTCCCAAAAATAGAATCAAAGGATTGGATTAATAAACTAAAAATAATCAAATATATAAATGGAAAGACTGGAAAAATAAGATAAAAAATACAACACAAGGAGTGTATTGGCAGAAGCCAAATTAAATTGGTTAAATTTAATACAGTTAGAAAAACGGATAAAGATGGAGGGAAAATTTAAAGAGGAAGAAAGACAACAAAATTTGAAACAATTGTGAAAGAATGTGAGATTAAGGAAAAATATACAGGTAAAGGAAGAATTGCTAACATTTATAAAATATTAATAGAATTCTGGGATCAGGCAAAAAGTTTAAAATCGATTTGGGAAATGGACATTGATGAAATAAATGATGAGGATTTGAAGAATATTTGGAATAAAAGAGTATATAAGAATATGTCGGTTAGAATTAAAGAACATTTGATATGGTGATATGAAAGTGATATAGAGATGGTATTTAATGCAAGTTAAGTTAAACCAAATTGATGATGAATATTCTAATATATGTTGGAGATGTGGAAAAGAGATTGAAATTTATAAACATATGTGATGGGATTGTGATAATATACAAAAGATATGGATTATGGTGTTAATGAAATTAGAGAAATTCTAGATATAAATCTAGAAATGTCACCAAGAATTGCATTTTGCTTCTGATTGAAAAACAAGATATAAATGAAGCTAAGAAAGAATTGATTCTAAACTTGAGAATGGCAGCCAGGTTACTAATGGTTAAATAGTGGAAACAGAATTGGGTTATACAACGGAATGAATGGCATAATGAAATATGGAATATGGTTGTTAATGGTAAATTGCCAACAAATAAAAATCAAAAAGAGGACAATAAATTAAATAGATATAATGAAATATGGGAAGATTTTGTAAAAGCAGGACTGATAGGAGGGAAAGGCTGTAAGCCTAATCAAGAATATATGAATTTTTGGAGGGGATATGGGTTTAACTAAAGTTATAATATAAATTATAAATAAATATATTGTTACTTTCTATAATATATGAAGTGAAATGGAGATATAAACTGGTCTCCTGGGGAGTGGGTGCATGATGTTTATTGTTATTTTTAGTTATCAGTTAAACTTTTTTTTTTAAGTGCATGGTCTATTGACTTTTATGTATGCATTTAGTAGGTATTCTCATATGCTTGGAAAAAACTTACATATGGGTCCCATTTTTATATTATCTTGTGCATTCATTGGTCAAACAGTATGTTGTATGTTTTAAAATGGTGAAAGAAGTTTGAAAAAGTATCTTTGTGAACCTACATTCCTAATCTTACTATTAGAACTTTTAGAGAGAAATTCTCTCCAGCCCTCAAGGTAGATATGGACCTCAAGATGCCTAGACCACCATATATGAGCCACTTCACCTCTTTGTAGAAAGAACTTTGTGTGTATAATTAAATAAAAAACCCTTTATAGCTTTTCCTGCAGAATACATAAACATCCTTTATTCTTTTAATCTAGAAAATGCTTAGGTGATGCAAAACATTTTATTCAGCTTGTTGGGAAAAAGCCTTCCTAGTGAGTAAAAGATAAGGTTGGGATAATTTTCACCTTCCTGAAAGCTGCTTTTCTATGTGTATCTAAATTTCCCTGTAAGGTTCAATGTAAATAAGGTTAATCCATTCTGTAGCTTTATTTTTTAATCACAAAAATTTGAAGCAAAGTGACAAAGAACAACAAAGATCGTGGCCATCACCCCCCAACACACTCCGAGCAGGAGCGCGGCTATCTCCCCCCCCACACCGCCAGCACAAGCGCGATCGCGGCCATAGATGGGTGCGATCATGGGGGGGAGGAGACAGGCACGATCACGGGTGCACTTGGGGGGTTAGATGGGTGTGATCACAGGCGCGCTTGGGGGGGGGGAGACGGGCGCAATTGCGATCGTCACCCGATGCGGAGTTCACAACTTGAGGCAAAATTTTTCAGAAGTTTCTGTTCGTGACCCAATTTGGTCACGAGCTGAGGTACCACTGTACTTGGGAAAAAAAATTCTAGAACACAGTAAGCATTACATCTAAGTAAATGTATTTAGAATTCAGCTGTGAAAGTATATGGTTCCCAGACCATCCATGCTACCACACTGTATCACTGAAACTGAAAGGTAAAAATTGTAGGGCATGCATTTTTACCCCCCTCAGTGGCACATAATAGCATCTTCTGAGCCAATAGTATTTGAAGTTCACGCTGAAGTGCATGTCTCCAAAAGAGTTTTTTAATCCTTAGAAGGTAACTTCTTGCAATGGAGTGAATGGTGCCCCATTAGGTATGGCTGTTAAGTACTGTAGGTGTACGTTCCTCTGTTGCTTTGTCCCAGTCAGTTACCTTTAAGGGGTCAGTGAAAAGCAGTGAGGGTTAATATCTGCCTTTTATGGAGTAGCTTGAAACTCAGAAGTGTTAAAACAGTCAAGGACACTGAGAAGTGTCATTTCAACTTTTAAACACAGGAGGAGCATACTGTTAAACAAGAGAGACTGTTGCATACACACTGTTTTGATGCCTCAATTCATCTTTTTCCCCCATTTTCAGTTATTCTGAATTATTCTGCTGCATTTCTCCATTCTTTCCCACCCACTTTTTGTGCCTTGGTCCTTCTTAACTGTGTGCAAATTCACTTTAAGACATTATCCTTTGTCAGTTGTGTTCCCTTTGGCACATGAAATACACTAGGAAACAGAGTAGACATGACTACATATACAGCAAGCACTTATTTACAAAGAACAAACAAAAAATAGCAATAAGAGCAACAAAAATTTGCTCCATTTGTGCACTTTTGAGGCACTACTATTAAAAGGTGGCAAAAGAGTGGTGGCCTTTCCAAAGTGCCATTTTGGCATCAGTGAAAAGGGCAGTTAAGGTGAGATTGGGGGTTGCAACAAAGGTTTGCTGCTTTTGCAAAGCAGTTCAGTAGCCAGCTCCAGCAGTCGATGATAAAATCACTCTCTTGAGTTCAAACAACATGATAATCAATCATGGGCATTCATGATCCTACAATAATCCATGTGTTCAGAGAATGGCTTATTTGTAAAAAGGAAGTCACTTTGCAGAGAGCACACTGGCTTTGGACAGCATGCAACGTCCCATGACTTGTGTGCCCATGGTGGATTTTCCTGATTTGTGACCTCTGTCTATGTAGCCTACATTATAAAACAGACCAAAAAAGCATAAAAACAAATAATTGAAAAATCAAAATTCTCAAAGAATTTAAAATTTTGCACATTTTGAAACTTCATACTATTTTAACCATTTCCTGCAACATACTTTTCTGGAGCCAACTAACTAATTTAACACATGTCTTAATGTTCAGTCATGTCACTATCTGGAGTTTAATATTCCAACACAGTAAAACTTTGCTGGTCTTCAGTGGTAGTGCTGATCACATACCAATGGTATAGGAAATCTGTCTTTTAGGTAGGGAGAGTTTATTCTAGTAGCAGAAGCTAAAAGTGTCTGTAGCTGAGGCAGCATTGCATTGTTCAAGATATAATTTTGAAACTTACTAAAAACTGTGCCACTGGAATCCATAGACACAAGCCTCATAGTGTGTTAAAAAACAAACCATGTGGGACTCGCTCATTATTCCATCACTGCTGCATCATTTAATTAGAACAAGCACAGAAACAAAACCCAAACTTCAAGAATGCATATTTTCTTCTCATGTTATAGTATGATGATTGTAATCACATATTGGAAAACAGCATGAGTTGGATCATCCCTAAATATATCTCAGGAAAATATATATTAGATCATCCTTTCCCAACCTGATAGCATCAGATGTTTGGACTACAGTTAGTAGCATTCCTAACTATTGGCCTTGCTTGCTGAAGTTTAATGGGAATGATAGCCCAAAACACCTGAAGAACACTAGGTTGCAGAAAGCTGCATTTCATAAGTAATTTTAATAAGGAAGAAATAACTATGTTGAGACTTATAATATATATTTTTAAAAGCCTACCTTCACATTTCAAAATTTCCAGAAATTGAATCTAGTCTTCCTCTGAAAGTCCTCCTGTTTCCTCATTCTGAGGAAGTAAAGACAGTTCATTTATTTTCTATACTACCTAGTAGCATAAGCTCTTGCAGTGGACAACATAAACACATATAGCAAGATGCAATATAGAATAAAACACTAAAACATTATAATATTACATTGAAAAACAATTTAACCCACATTTAAAATAACATTTTTACAACTAAACAGCTAAAACCAGTCTGTACTGTCAGGCCTGCAGAAAACAGCTGGTAATACCCTTCCTGCCCCATGTGCCATTTGGCCTTGGTAAAGGCCTCAATAAAGGGGGTAGTCTTAACCTGGCCCCAGAAAGAACATCTTGTCCTAAATATTTAATTCAATCTAAAAGGATTTTTTTCTTAATCCAAAATGGTTCCATTTTTCCAACCTTCCCCAGCCCTGAAAAAAAAAAAAAATCTTGGGGACACACACACTTTTTTTCTTCCCTATTTTTCTGGATTTTTCCTAGGCCTTCATGTACCTAGACCGAAGATGATTTGTATCCTGTTAAACTGGATTTCTGTTATAAAGGCTGCAGTATGGTTTCTCTGCTAGAACAGAGGTGGGCAACTTTGGGCAATCTTGACACCACTTCCCTCTTGCCCCAGAGCTGCTGCAAGTCATATTTTCCCTGCTACTCCTGTGTTAGAATAAAAAGGGAAAAGCAAGGTTATGTTATGTTAGTCGTGAAGTCGTGCCTGACCCATCACAACCTCGTGGACAACATTCCTACAGGCTCTCTTGTCCTCCATCCCCCGGACTCCACCCAAGCTCACACCAACTGCTTCAGTGACTCCTTCTAGCCACCTCATCCTCTGCTGTCCCCGTCTTCTTTTGCCGTCAATTGTTTCCAGCATTTGGGTTTTCTTCAGTGAATCCTCCTCAGTAGGTGGCCAAAGTATTTGAGTTTCATCTTCAGTATCTGGCCTTCTAAAGAGCAGTCAGGATTGATCTCCTCTAAGACTGACTGGTTTGATCTCTTTGCAGTCCAAGGGACTTGCAGGAGTCTTCCCCAGCACCACAATGCAAAGGCCTCAATTCTTCAGTGCTCAGCCTTCCTTATGGTCCAGCTTTCACAGCCATACATTGCAACTGGGAAAACCATAGCCTTGACTATATGCACTTTTGTTGGCAGCGTGATGTCTCTGCTTTTTAGTATGCTGTCTAGATTTGCCATAGCTTTCCTCCCCAGGAGCAAGCATCTTTTAATTTCTTGGCTGCAGTCACCGTCTGTTAATGCCACTCTTAGTATTTGAAGCAAGTCAGCCCAGAACAATTCTCACAATACACAGTGGTTGTATTTGGATGCAGAGCTACTGACTACCATATTTTAAGTGCAACCTTGCTAAAATTGGTACTGTCTAGATGGGTAGGACTACAACTTCCAATGGCCATGCTGGTTGGGCATGATGGAAATTATAGTCCTTGCCACCGCCCTGATTCTGAGGGACCTGGAGTGGGAGGCTGGAGAGGCGAGCGTGGGGTGGCTATCCTGGCCGGGAGAGGGCCATGAGGAGGGAGGTAAGGGCTTCTTTGTGAGGCGAGGTGAAGGATGGGGCCGTGGCTGGCTGAGCGAGGCACGAATGACAAGCGGATTCGTGACTCTGCTTTGTTGCACCCGTAGTTAGTGCAGTCGCGCTCCTCTGATCATGGATCACAGTTGCTACCATGCAGGGAAGGCATGGTGATCAGAGGCATATGGCTGCACAAATGACAAGCAGATTCGCGGCTCTGCTTTGCTGCACCCGTCTTTAGTGCAGCCATGCGCCTCTGATCACGGACACCTTCCCTGCACGAATGGAACTGCGATCGTGGCCATCTCCTCACCTGGGGTGGTGTGGGGGGAAAGATGACTGTGAACTTGGTCGCCACCCAAAGCAGTGTTCGCGACTCAAGTAAAAATTTTTCAGTAATTTTTGTTCATGACCCAATTTGTTCATGAGCCAGGTACCACTGTACATGAAAGTGATGCCATTAAAATGTTGTGTAGTTACCTGAATTACAGTTCTTCACTTTCACTTTCTCTCTATATGTCACTTATATAGGTCTTAAAGTGTAATGGAGAGATGTTGTTTATGCTTTTTAAACTGTATATTTTCCCCATTTACCATTTTTATTTTTATCTTATCCAGTTCAGTGGCTAGCCCTTGTCAAAGCACCTCTCATGTAGCATCTCCACTGAACTCCAATGGAGACATCAGTGTTGTTATTAAAGAAGAGCCAGTTGATGACTATGAATATGGACCAAGTGTGTGTATGGATGAGATAAATGTGAAGCAGGAAGAAGCAGATAATATGGCAGTGGATTATTCTAATAAAAATGATTCCATACTGGAGCAACAGCTGAAGAGAAACACTGAAATGAGCAAAAAGGAAATTGAAATTAGATCTGAGAAGCAACCACAGGCAAGCCAGTTGGGTGTTGCCAAAGCAAAAATGCTAAAGCTAGATAGTGGAAAGATGCCTGTAGTGTATCTAGAGCCCTGTGCAGTCACTAGGAATACAGTAAAGGTCTCTGCTCTTTCACACACTATGTTGTCACCTTCCAGGAATGAAAAATCTTTGAGCGATTCTGTGGATTCTTTGCCTATTTGTTTTGAAAACAACATTATCTCCAGACCTTTTTCAACCATGGAAGCAGAGCACATCTCAACAGAGAAAGAGTTACCTGAAAATTTGACACAGAAATATTCTTCAGTAAAAGAAATACTATGGAACAATACTGAAACATCTACCAGCCTCACCATAACAAAGAAAGTCTCAGACTGTAGTCTCAAGACCACTGCATACAATGTCCCTTCTTTAACTAAGGTTATCTCTGGACTGGGGAAGACAAATACATTGAAGAATATTATTTCCTGCAAGAGTATTGTTGGTAACCAAAAAGTTGGGATACCTACCCCACGTAAAAGAGGAAGACCACGGAAAATAAAGTTTCCTGGAGTTGGGAGACCACCAAAATATACAGAAAAGCCCATCAAAACAAGTAATTATACGCCTTTGGCATCTGGGAATACCCATTTGGATGTTAAGCCTGATCTTGAAGATGTGGATGGAATGCTTTTTGTATCCTTTGCATCCAAGGTAAATCTATATTTGATTGGACTTTCAAAATTACCTGGTAGCATTCTAAGTGTTTAACATGTTGTAAGCTGCCCAGAGAGCCTATGGCTAATGGGGCAGCATATAAATTGAATAAATAAATAGAATAAATAATAAGAATTGTAGTTACAAACCAGATGCATTTCCTTTTTGGTACTGAAGCCTGGAAACTAAGTATTTGCTTAAGGCTGGTTTTGTGGGTTTTTTTAAATTATGAAAGTATTGAAGAATTAAGAATTAAGTGCTATGATTTATATCATGAGTGAGGCTTCTGTTCTGATATTCATATCTTGAACAGCTTGCTTTAGAATTGTTATCCATTTATAGTTTCCTAAGTGGCCTTTGTTTTATAAGCCTTGAATAGCATTTTGGCAAGACTTGTATTTTATTTTATACACAGGAAGCTCTGGATATTCACACTGTTGATAGAGCCGAAGAAAAAGAATTGCCAAATAAACAGTCTCTTTCACTGGGTTCTTGCAGTCCATATATTGATCCAGGTAACAACAAAAGTTATGTTAGCTAGCTGAGGTTTTTTAAAATGTCAATTGCATCAAATGGGGGAGGAGCAGAAAGATAATTTACAGGATCAAAACAGACATGGAAGGGGAAATTAACCCCTTTCTTCCCTGCTGTATTTGAGTAAAAATAACCAGACTAGAAGCATGCTTTTTAAAATGCAAATTGCATCAGCTGTACAGGGATTACTGATAATTTTCAGGATTGCTTTTGGAGGAAACATTAAAGGGGAATTTTACCCTTGATTCCAGTAATGATGAAAATACATTCTAAACTTTATATTACTTGGAGTGACCATGGAATCCCCCACTGATACTAATGATGGATTTCCTTCCAATGCAAATACAGTTTAAGAAAGGGGATTTTCTTTATTGTAGCAGGAGGTGAAAGAATTAAATTCTCCTTTGATGCCTGCTCAGATCCAGTTATCCATCAGCCAGTATATAAAAACCAATACAGCAAGACCCCCATATCTACACTGATAAATTCCAAGCCTCTCAACAGATGCCTGAAACCATGGATAATAGTGAATACTATATTATATATATTATATGCTATATACCAGGGGTCCTCAAACTTTTTCAACGGGGGGCCAATTGAAAGGTGGTGACGGCAGGTGTGGGCTGGTGAGGGGTTGCCTGTGGGCGCAGGTCGGTGAGGTGGTAGTGGAAGCGGGTGAGCAAGCGAGTCCAAAACGATCTCCGAATGAGCAAGCTGCTGCCTCGCCGCGCGTTGACGCAGGGAGTCCAAAATCTCTGAGGCGGGCTGGATAAATGGGCATGGCAGGCTGGATCCAGCTTGTGGGCCATAAGTGAGGACCCATGCTATGTACAGTACATTTCTTTTTTCAGTACAGTACATTTCTTTTTTCAAAATTTCATTCATTCTTGGCATACAATTCTTTTTTTTCCCTATTAAAGCAAGAATTTTCACTTACAGGAAGCACATTATGACTTCTCTTTGGCACTTTATGACTTCTCTTTCAGCCAAGGTTAAGTGCAAATGTGGTAACTGAATCAGCAGATACAGATGTCCTATTGTACTTGAAAAATTAAATTATTTCAAAATTTTAAATTGTTTTTATTTAAATGAATAAAATATTAATTTTCTGATTAAAATAATTGCTAAAATGATTGCTAGAATTTTAATTCTCATTAAAATTCCAAGCTCATAAAATGAATGTATGGCTCCTGTGCTCACACATATTGAATTAACTAACAATCAATCATAGGAATTCATTGCATTTTTCAATCTCTTTCATCATCTGAAAAGTTACGTACTTTGAGTGTCTTGTTTATCTGACAAAAGTCACAAGCTGGATTGTGTGTTTGTGCTTTGTTTATGTAGTAGAGGATTGGAGCCATGCAAGATGGACGAATTAAGTGACAAAGACAATGACTGGGTTTGCAGTCGTAGATAACTAGCCATGCAGGGCTCTTGTCATATGAAATCAGACCATTTCCCACAGGGTGGTTTATCTTGAAGCAATAAACCACACTGATTTCCCCCTGCTCATGGCAGCAATTGTTGAAGCCAAAGCTGACCCAGCTGAAGTTGTGGGAAGTGGCAAGTAAACCACTTGGCAAGAGTATGAAAAATCCTTGGTGCTCTTTCTGAGCTTGCCCATGCCCATCCTCGTAACTGATACTCTTGTAATGCCCGAGGCTCTTTGGAGCATCTGTCACTGGATCATTCTGTTCCTGACCCATTTTTTGTAGCTGCTTGGCTTGTTCCCTTTTTTTCTTTCAATAGTCTGTTCTGTGACAGCCACTAACAGACCCTCCAGAGTTCCCAAGCTGCCAATTAGGCAAATGGTACTGGTTTGCTACCATTTTTAGATATTCCAAATCTGTGCAAACACTTTCATAATGCCATTGTTCAATAGTTGGAAGTGCGCACTTGCACATAACCAAAATGAAAAGTCTTACCCACTCAGTAGGTGTATTCACATATCGCATCAATCTGTTGATGAAAAAGTCTGTAGTGGACCTGTCAGATGATGAGATTCACCATGGGTTTTAATTCACTTTTTCCTTCACAATAATCCTGCAAACATAGAAACAGAATGAGTCAGAAAGGGCCTCCTGGGTCATGTAGTCTGACCCCTGGCTCCAGCAGGCTCCGATCACAACATGCCTACCATGTGCACGTCTCGCCTATCTTTGAACACCCTCACCAATGGTGCCTCAACCACCTCTCATGGAAGGCCATTCCATACCCTTGGGGTACTAAATGTCAGGAAGTAATTCCTGGCATCCAGACTGAACCTTGGTTCCTTGAGCTTCGCTCTGTTGGAGCATGTTCTGCCCTCCCAGGATACAAGCATTCAGTTGGGTGTATCTTTCCCTTTCTCCCTTGCCTTTCGCTTCCCTTCGTTCGTCAGCTATTTGTAAAGCTTCCTCACACAGCCATTTTGCTTTCTTGTATTTCTTTTTCTTTGGGATGGTTTTAGTTGCTACCTCTTGTACAATGTTGCGAACCTCTGTCCATAGTTCTTCAGGCACTCTGTTTATCAGATCTAATTCCTTAAATCTATTTGTCACCTCTACTGTATATTCATATGGAATATGATTTAAGTCATACCTGAGTATACCCTACTTTCTTCTATTTAAGCCTAAATTTTGCAACAAGAAGCTCTTGATCTGAGCCACAGTCAGCTCCTGGTCTTGTTTTTACTGTCTACACAGAGCTTCTCCATCTTTGGCTGCAGATCACATAGTCAATCTGATTTCTGTATTGACCATTTGGTGATGTCCACGTGTAGAGTCATCTATTGGATTGTTGGAAAAGAGTGTTTGCTATGACCAGCGTATTTTCTTGACAAAATTCTACCAGCCTTTACCCTGCTTTGTTTTGTACTCCGAGGCCAAACTTGCCTCTTATTCTGGTTACCTTTTGGCTTCCTACTTTAGCATTCCAATCTCCCATGATGATAAGGACATTATTTTTTGGTGTTATGGGCTGTTCTAAAGTGCAAAGAAGCCACAGAGAGGCCAGAATAGCTCAGAGTTACATTAGAATATTTGGTCCTCATGTGGTTGTCTCCCAGGATACTTGTATACCAGTGAATAGCTAGAGGGGATAAGAATGCCTTCTTAAATTAACAGTGTAAAGAAATAGAAGAAAACAATAGAATAAGAAAGACTAGAAATCTCTCCAAGAAAATTGGAGATATGAAGGGAACGTTTCATGCAAAGATGGGCACGATAAAGGGCCAAAATGGCAGGGACCTAGCAGAGGCAGAAGAGATTAAGAAGAGGTGGCAAGATTACACAGAAGAACTATACAAGAAAGATCTGATCATCCCTGATAACCACAATGGGGTGGTCGCTGACCTCGAGCCAGACATCCTGGAATGTGAAGTTAAATGGGCCTTAGGAAGTCTGAGTAACAACAAAGCTAGTGCAGGAGACAGTGTTCCAGCTGAGCTATTCAAAATCCTAAAGACGATGCAGTAAAAGTGCTACACTCAATATGCCAGCAAATTTGGAAAACTCAGCAGTGCCACAGGATTGGAAAAGGTCAGTTTACATTCCGATTCCAAAGAAGGGCAATGCCAAAGAATGTTCAAACTACCGCACCATTGCACTCATCTCACATGCTAGCAAAGTGATGCTCAAAATCCTACAAGCTAGGCTCCAGCAGTATGTGGACTGAGAACAACCAGAAGTACAGACAGCATTTTGAAGAAGGAGAGGAACTAGGGATCAAATTGCCAACATACGCTGGATCATGGAGAAAGCTAGGGAGTTTCAGAAAAACATCTGCTTCATTGACTATGCTAAGGCCTTTTTTTTTGTGTAGATCACAACAAACTGTGGCATGTTCTTAAAGATATGGGAGTACCAGACCATCCTATTTGTCTCTTGAGAAACCTATATGTGGGTCAAGAAGCAACAATGAGAACTGGACACAGAACCACTGATTGGTTCAAAATTGAGAAAGGAGTTCGGCAAGGCTGTATACTGTTGTCCTGCCTATTTAACTTCTATGCAGAGCACATCATGAGAAAGGCGGGGCTAGATGAATCACCAGTTGGAATTAAGATTGCTGGGAGAAATCTCAACAACCTTAGATATGCAGATGATACCACTCTGATGGCAAAAAGTGAAGAGGAACTAAAGAGCTTCTTGATGTAGGTGAAGGAGGAGAGCGCAAAAGTTCGCTTGAAACTCAACATCAAGAAAATTAAGATCATGGCATCCAGTTCTATCAGTTCCTGGGAAATGGATGGGGAAGAAATGGAGGGAGTGACAGATTTTATTTTCCTGGGCTCCAAGATCACTGCAGACGGGGACTGCAGCCAAGAAATTAAAAGACACTTGCTCCTTAGGAGCAAAGCTATGGCAAATCTAGGCAGCATACTAAAAAGCAGAGACATCACGCTGCTGACAAAAGTGCGTATAGTCAAGGCTATGGCTTTCCCAGTTGCAGTGTACGGCTTTGAAAGCTGGACCAGAAGGAAGACTGAGTGCCGAAGAACTGAGGCCTTTGAATTGTGGTGCTGGAGAAGACTCCTGTGAGTCCCTTGAACTGCAAGGTGATCAAACCAGTCAGTCCTAGAGGACATCAACCCTGACTGCTCTTCAGAAGGCCAGATACTGAAGGTGAAACTCAAATACTTTGGCCACCTAATGAGAAGGAAGGGACTCACTGGAGAATACCCAAATGCTGGGAACAATTGGCAGCAAAAGAAGGCTAAAGTAGAGGATGAGGTGGCTGGATGGAGTCACTGAAGCAGTTAGTGTGAGCTTGAGTGGACTCCGGGGGATGGTGGAGGACAGGAAGGCCTGGAGGAGTGTTGTCCATGGGGTTGCAATGGGTCAGACGTGACTTCACAACTAGCAAGCAAGCAAGTGGCTTCTTTTCCTTTTATGACAGCTACCAGCAGCCCCTTCAAAGTGTCCTTGGAGGGGCCATCAGAACTCTTTTAGGAAAAAAATAATTGTGCAAAGCACTTTTTAAAATAACTGTACTTGTGTGAGTGGGGTATTTGAAGCCAGCTGGGATAATGTCCTGGAGGGTGCCTACTGCCAACTTACAGCAAATACCAACCCTGGACATTGCCTGGAAGAGACTTCCAATAGCCCCCTTCCTAGTTTTTCTTGACAGCTATCAAAGGGCAATTCATCAAGAAAAACCAAAGGCACAACTCATCATTGCTCAAGAAAATGTGATGATATAATTTATAGCCCCATTGGTGGAAAGATTCCCCACTTTGTTTTGTTTCCATACTTTGCACTTTTTCATAATTCTCCAGGTGCTCAGAAGCTGCAAAAGTATACCCCCTTTGCGCCTTAGACATAAGTTCTGACACTTAGCCGGTAAAACACCTGGTCCCTTCAAAAAGAGTAATTTTAATAGGGCAGTGGGTGATTTTACAGTCTTTAACAGTATATAAATTTGATTGCTTCATTTTTCCTTGTCAGAAACCTTGTGAAAATCCCTTGTTAGAAAAGAAATTGTTTCATTTAATAGCTGTGAAAACTCCCATAAATGCACTCTTTCCCTTTCCTAAATGTCTAGAGTCTTAGAAAAGGGGAAAGACAATGAGAACTGTCAGGTATACACTTCAGAACTAGCAGTTGTACAGGTGGTGATATACTTGCTGGGCCATTTCACAAGCAAAATTCTTTTTCATGACTTCACTGTACATTTGACAATGGTCAGTTAAGAAGAAGAGTAACCAGATAACCTATTTGTTTGTTGCTTGCTCTCATGCCTGTGTACTGTCCTTTGACAGCTAGTACCAAGGAGGCAAATCTTTTCATTTCTGCCACCAGCAAGTGTGCACTAACATAGTTCTGAATAAAACATAAATTAATTTTTTTATAATGTGCAGCTCCAGGATGCCTAAAAATAAATTCAAAGAAAGCTAGACAGCCACTCCGGTATGCTGCTTGATTGTACTTAAGGAGCTGTCACTGGCAGAGACCATAAAAAGCATGTACAGAAAGGACGGGGATGCTGTGGCAGTGATCAAAAAGGGGGTCACAAGCAGATCATGGAAACCAAGCCAGTGGTGGATGCTTCAAAGTACCACTTGGACATTGTTGGATCAGCTGCCACTGGTCTAGACAAGAGTGGCAAGAGTTTTTTTGACATTCTTGTCAGGTGGGTTGCTTGCCAATTCCCACAGTCCACGATTGGATCAGTCTCCTAGGTTTGGAAAACATGGTAATCCAGGTGCTTAATTGAGTAGATGCATCTGGTTAAATTTTGATTTGTTGTCAAATTCCACCATGATCAAGTTGAAGGGGCTGTTTAGGCCAACAAGTCAGTGCAGGGGTCCTGTTCAAAGTATCCCTTACAGATGTGTTTGAATGCTTCCACATACAGAGTCATCCACCTCTCTAAGTAGTCCGCTCTATTTAAATCTGTCTGGTCTGTTACCAGCTTTTGCATCTGATGCAATTTGCACTTTTTAAAAACTTGCACATCGAATTTGGTTTTAAGCGGCTGTTTCTTTCTCCCTCTTTTTTGACTTAGTTTGAGTCTATCTGTGGTTACTGAATTTTCCTAGCTGACTAGTTACATTTGCTTTAATTTCTGGTCACTGCCTAAGAGAATTTAAATGCCCCTACCCGGTCTACTTAGCATTGTCTAGAGCCTGAGCTTCTTTCTCCTTCCCAGATTGAACAATTTTAGTTGTGGGAGGGAGACAAGGAGAAGCATCAGCAGTGAGTGCTGTGCTGTGCAGACTTGCCATTTTCAGCCCCTCTCTCTCCTTAGTGTTTGGCAGAGGGGAATGTGGTATATTTGCAGATCACCCCATCTGGTTTGTGGGCTCAGGGCGGGGATGGTTTTTGCTTAGGTAGGTGAATCAGAAATGGTAAAGATAATAAGGTATATTAAAGAAAAATGTATTTGACAGATGTGCAAAGGATACAACAGCTGGAAAAAGAATTGTTGGAAGATCTGAAGTCTTTTAAGTACAAACAAGTGATACATCCTAGTCTTCAAGAAGGTAGGTGTAAGTTCCATGGAACAGTTGTTGTGGTTATTTTCATTCCTTTACTGCCCCATAGCCAAAGCTCACAAGGCAGTTTTACATCACCATATATATAGTAACATGTTCTGTTAGTATAATAAATTGAATGAGTTGCACAATGTGCAAAGCTCAACAACCTTTGATATTTTGCAATTAAAATAAGATGGAATATAAACAGATCAGCAACTTGTACCAGTATATTCACTTCTCTTTCCAACAAAATAATAATAAGGGGGTAGGGTAACACAGTAGTATCTCATAGTTAATACCGATGGCAAAACCCACATTGGAGAACAGGACTGTAACCTACAAAGTTCTGTTGCTGCAAATTCTCCATTTGGTATCAACAGGATTTGCATGGTACTTTGTGGAAGTATTTGGTGAAACATACCCTGGGGCTGCACAGAACAGTCATTTTCATGGGGGGGCGGAGCTAGCTCAGATGGACTCTGGACACTGAATTCTTAATCCTCCTGACCATCAGGAAAAATATGATTAAAATATACTCAAATTAAGATCAATACTGAAAATGCATGAAACATAGTTAATTCTTTTGTCTCTCTCCTGGGAAGATTTGGAACACAGATGTGGACTAAGAGCTGTTTTTGTAATCTGAAACTGCTGGGCCTGGTCCAGAGTAAGCTGCACCTCTGCTGTTTGTGGATTCAGAAACAGTGCTCATGCTATAAACACCTCAGCTGCTTGTTATAAAAAGCTTAAAAGCAGCTTGAAGAGTGGGGGAAAAGGTAGAGGTTTTTTGTTTGTTTGTTTGTTTTTGAACAACTGAAAAGAAGATCGCTCCAGACTTCCCTCCTTCCCCCAGCACAGCTGGAAGGCCAAGAAGGTGCTGAAAATGAAAATATTTGGACATATCAACAACCTCAGATATGCAGATAATACTCTTATGGCAGAAAGTGAAAAGGAACTAAACCCTCCTGATGTGGGCGAAAGAGGAGAGTGCAAAAGTTGTCTTGAAACTCAAGATCAAGAAAACGATCATAGCATCCGGTCTTACCATTTCCTGGCAAATAGATGGGGAAGAAATGGAAGTAGTGACAGATTTTATTTTCCTGGACTCCCAAGATCACGGCAGGCAGTGACTGCAACCAAGAAATTAAAAGATGCTTGCTCCTTGGGAGCAAAGCTATGGCAAATCTAGACAGCATACTAAAAAGCAGAGACATCACGCTGCTGACAAAAATGTGTATAGTCAAGGCTATGGTTTTATGGTTTCCCAGTTGCAGTGTTTGGCTGTGAAAGCTGGACCATAAGGAAGGCTGAGCGCCAAAGAATTGAGGCCTTTGAATTGTGGTGCTGGAGAAGACTCCTGCGAGTCCCTTGGACTGCAAGGCGATCAAACCAGTCAGTCCTAGAGGACGTCAACCCTGACTGCTCTTCAGAAGGCCAGATACTGAAGGTGAAACTCAAATACTTTGGCCACCTAATGAGAAGGAAAGACTCCCTGGAGAAGACCCAAATGCTGGGAACAATTGATGACAAAAGAAGAAGGAGATGGCAGAGAATGAGGTGACTAGATGGAGTCACTGAAGCAATGAGCTTGAGTGGACTCCGGGGAATGGTGGAGGACAGGAAGACTTGGAGGAGTGTTGTCCATGGGGTTGTGATGGGTCGGATGCAACTAGCAAGCGAGGTACGTACTTCAAAGTTAATTAATGTCCCAGGATTAGCTTCTCGGTGTTACTTTGCTGCTATGGAGATAAGAGATAAGAAACAACAAAAAGAGGAAGTAACGTATTGAAATATACGGTCTGAGGAAAAGGACGAAACACATACAAGACTGTATTTTGTTAATAGCAATCCTTGAGCTCCCTCTGCAGGCTAGGTGTTAAATTGCAGCTGTTGAAAATCAAGAGATCTATATGCTGATTGAAAGCTAAATTGCAATTGTGGTCTGTATATAAGTTATTACTAAATTCAAAAGTTCTCTCCTCCTTGTTGGATATTAAATAACTGTGGATCATTAAATATTATTACGAATTTAAAACTTGCTCTGGTAGCTGGATGTCAAAACGTAGGAAGAGTGCAGAAAGCATCTGGCAAAGATCCAACATGAAACTTCACCTATCAGATTTGCATTTGAAAAGAGTAGAGAAAAGTTGTGAAATGAATGGGGAAAAGAGATAATCACTGGAAAAATCAATACCAACATCTCGACCGTCGACACAACTAGACAAGCTTGATTTACTTTTACAGGAATTCAGAGAAACGAAGACTCGTATGAAAGAGGATATTAAGCAATTAAATGCCAAAATGGATAATATAGGTGTTGAAATAAAAGATTTAATTAAACACATTCAAGAGACTAAACAATTTCAGGAGTGAAAATTCAGATGGAAGAACAAGATAAAATCAGATGACTAAGATAGATCAGGTCTCAAAAAGTGTGACTGAGATCCGGGGATAGACAATGAAGATCAAATTTACACCTTAAAGGATATCAAGAGGATCGGAATGAGAATGAACTCATTCAATCAGTACTGGATTGGGCTAAATCTATTCTTCTGAATGTTTCCTTTACAAGATATGATACTGATGCAATACATAGAGTTGGCCCAAGAAGACCTGGAAGAAGAACAGCGAGAGACATTGTAGTCCGATTCTGGTCATATGCAAAAAAGAACAATTGAGACGGAAATTACAGAATATGACATCAATCATGTTCGAAGGTTACCAGATTCAAGTGTTTCCTGATTTATGTACTGAGACTATGCAATGAAGGAGAGATATGTTCCAAGTTTGTCAAATATTAAAGAAGAATTCCATTAAATATAGCTGAGGGTTTGCGATTTTTCTGAGGTTTTCATATAATGGAAAAGATTACAGAGTTGATACAAAGGAGGAAGTGCTGAAGTTATTAAAGGAGCTTGGAATTGTTGATGATGATGAATATGCAGCGCAAATGCAAAAATTAATGGGTATTCCACATGTTAAAAGTATTGGGTTGCAAATCAATAAAAGATAGTTCCAGATATTATAGTCCAAAGCAAAGAACTAATATGGAGTGATATTGAATTACAATAATTAAGGGAAATAGGTGAACCCTTAGAGACATACAGGTTTAAAAAGAATATAAAAAAGACTATCAAGAGAATTCTAAATCCTTTTTTAAAAAATACGATGGAATTATGGGAAAAATGGAGACAGCAATTAACGCCCGGAATTTCTTTGTTAACACCATTGGTTGAAATGGAGAAATTCCCAAAAATAGAATCAAAGGATTGGATTAATAAACTAAAAATAATCAAATATATAAATGGAAAGACTGGAAAAATAAGATAAAAAAATATAACACAAGGAGTGTATTGGCAGAAGCCAAATTAAATTGGTTAAATTTAATACAATTAGAAAAATGGATAAAGATGGAGGGAAAATTGAAAAAGGAAGAAAGACAACAAAATTTGTAACGATTATAAAAGAATGTGAGATTAAGGAAGAATATACAGGTAAAGGAAGAATTGCTAACATTTATAAAATATTAATAGAATTAGGGGTTCAGACAAAAAGTTTAAAATCAATTTGGGAAATGGACGTTGGTGAAATAAATGATGAGGCTTTAAGAATATTTGGAATAGAAGAGTATATAAGAATATGTCAGTTAGAATTAAAGAACATGGATATAAAGTGATATGGAGATGGTATTTAACACCAGTTAAGTTAAACCAAATTGATGATGAATATTCTAATACCAGTTGGAGATGTGAAAAAGAGATTTGAACTTATATGTGGTGGGACTATGATAATATACAAAAGAAATGGGCTATGGTGTTTAATGAAATTAGAGAAATTCTAGACATAAATTTAGAAATGTCACCAAAAATTGCCTTATTGTTGCTGATTGAAAATCAGGATATAAATGAAGCTAAGAAAGAATTGATTCTAAACTTGATAATGACAGTCAGGTTAATAATGGTTAAATAATGGAAACAGAATTGGGATATACAACGGAATGAATGGTATAATGAAATATGGAATATGGTTGTTAATGATAAATTGACAACAGAAATAAAAATTTAAAAAGTGATAATACAAGTAAATAAATATAATGAAATTCGGGAAGATTTTGTAAAAGCAGTACTGATGGAAGGGAAAGGCTGTAAGCCTAATCAAGAATACATGAATTTTTGGAGGGAATAGGCCTATAATTAAAGTACATTATATATTGTTAATTATTACAATATATGAAGTGAAATGGAGGTATCACCAATTGGTCTCCTGGGGACGGGTGCATAGTGTTTATTGTTAATTTAGTTACTAATATTGGTATATTTTGAAGAATATTTGTATTCCAATTGTATTTATGTTCTGTTTTAAAAAAATGAAAAAGGGGAAAAAAAGGAAGAGTCGCTTTCATGTTACCTTTCCTGTGTGAGGAGTTTCTTCCTATTCTGCTAAGAGAACACTAGAAACCCTCAGTCACCTTCCAAGGGCCCACACTGTAATGGTTGTTTAGTAGTGCTGCTCATGCACATATTACTTGCCACATAATTCTATTGATCAAAAATGCTGGGATCTTAATTACATTGTCCTTTTCACTGCTGTCAGAATATATGTTGTTTGTGTCAATGGGTTCTTGATTGACTAATACTTTGGGATGTAGTGTCCTCTAAAAACAGACCATTTATTCAACTGAAATAAAGAAATATTAATCTTGTGGCATCTGTCTTCTTGGCCAGTTAACCACTTTGAAAACTAAAGAAAGGGTAACTTTATCTTGTTAAATCAGAGCAGAGATCCTGACCTCTCCCATTTTTCTCCACATCTACCCATCTATCTATTTCAGGTAATTTCTGTACCACTTTTTATATTTAAAAAATTCCTAAAACAGTTTACAAGATAAAATCATAACACAGTAAAACCAATTAAAACAATAAACAAGGCTAAAAACAGTAGCTGGAAATGCTAGCAATCAGGAAGACACTGGGACAAACATATTTACCAGATCGCAACTCTGCTCTGTATTGCATATGTTTTCACATTGTCAATACGTTACTTATGTTATCACAACAGTATATGGGTTTCCAAAGGAGGAACAAATAAGAGTCTTGACAGTTGAGCCTAGCCATAAATAACACTTAGAACAGAACTTTTATACAACAGTGGACTTTCTTGGCTCTTCCTTTTGAAAAGCCTGTCCTGTGGTCAAAAATCCTCTGGATCAGTATGTGGTAGGGCACAGAGTGGAATAAGGATATAAGGAAAAATTGGTGGGGCTGTATTCTGCAATACTGGAGCTGAATTTCCAAGTCATAATAAATGAAATGTAAAAAGCAAAGTTAGGACTGATAACAGCATAATGTTGGTGATGCTTAAAACCATTGTTAAGATAATCAGGTGTGAGTTGCGAAATTTTTATTCCTCTAGCCCAGGGGTGGGCAATTAATTTTCCTATGGGGCCACATGAGAAACTTTGACAGTTGTTAAGGGACGGACCAATACACTTACAGCTCTGCTCAATATATATCTCTATAAAAACAGTAAATGAAACATTATAATGATACAATGAAAATGTGGAGCACAGAACAACACTATTTAATGAATATTCACAAAAACATTAACATTACATGAGGAGCAATAAATTCAATTCAATTTAGCAGATCCTTCAAAATAAAAGCAGTGCAGTTGTATTACTTGCATCTATATTATGACGATATAGATTTGCATCGACGTTTAATTTGCCAGTGACCTCATGCGGGCCCGTCAGGGTCAGCCATCGGGCCAGATGTGGCCCGCGGGCCGTACAATGCCCAGGTCTGCCCTAGTCCCTCTTCTTTCCAATATACATTCCCCTTATCCTTGCAACATCAACATTAACTATGTCATTGTGTTACATGAGCACAATGGTTAGCAGGGGGTTAATCCAACAGGCTCCTTATACTTCACCAATTCTCTTCTGCAAAACAATCCATCCTTATGATAACATTGTGCAAGTGGGACCCTACCATTTGCACAAGGAAGATTTAGCACTTTCTAGAGAAAGCTCTGAAACAAGCAGAAATATTTGTTTCTGGAAGGAGGCATGTGAGTAGAACTCCATTAAAAAGTGGGCACCACTTGCAGAAGGGAACTTGAGGCATGCAGGAGAATTTGGTTGGAGTGTAAGCACCCTTTTGATCACTTTAAAGCCATACTTAAAACTACCTAGGATTCTTCCTAACTTTGAGTTGAAATTAGAATGAAATGTTTCCTAGTACAACATTAAATTTCAGTGGGAACTTGGTTTATGTTAATCCTATTAATAAAATGCTTATTTAATACTTAATTATGCTTAAAGATGATGGATGAATTCATACTGGAGGGGTGAGGGATGGTAGAAATGATTGGTGTGTTATCTTTGTATTCTAGGAAATGGATTATTGGCCCAGAGTAGAAGCAGTGGCATTCCGTGGTTTATACAGATTTGTATTTTCAGCAAACCTATATAATACAAACATATAGCTTTATAACAATTTTCATAGATGTATAAAATATTTAGTTGACGTTTTCTCCTTGCAGTGGGACTAAAGCTGAATTTTGTGGACCCAACAATGAGCATCGATCTAAAATATTTGGGTGTGCAGCTGCCACTTAGTTATTCAGATGACTACACTTTGTGGAAAAACATAGGGATCAATTCCAGTTCTACTGGTAAGTCAGCTTCTTTCTTAATGCAATAATATTTAAAGTTTGGTAACACAGTGGGAGGATTTGCATGACAAATTAACCTCCCTGTGAATAACTCCTTGTACCTGACCAATGCTGTTCCCCCTTTTCTCTCCTCTTTCTCACTTGGTCCTTTTGCAGTATCCCAGGATATATTACAAGAGTACTAAGGGTAACAGAAGAACAGTGACCAAAGGTTGCCATTTTTGGCAACTACTGTTCATTTCACTGCCCAGTGCTTCTGCTAATGCCAGGAGCAAGATTGCTCACGAGCAGCCCTCTTCTGGCATTGGCAGAAATGTTAGATAGGGAAACCTGGAGCAGGGGGTAAGAAAGGAAAGGGCCACCTCTCACAGCACTTGAAAGCCCTGTAGAAGGTAAGCCATCGCTTAGCTGTAGTGCACCAAAGCCGAACAGACACTGCACGTGGTGCCTTCTGCTGCTCAGCTATGGTATACTGAGACAGGGGTATATTCAACTGAGTCTCCTTGGGAGGGTGGGGCAGTGTCTGCCATAAGCCTCTTTCCATGTCCCCTCTGAGTCTTGAGAAGGTGTTATCGGGCAGGCACTGGTAGCATCAGCCTTGCAACCTTTCGTCTTGGAAGGGAGGGAGGCACACTCAGACCCCTATCTCATTTCCCCCTTTCCCACTGGGAAACGCTCAAGGAATGCAAGCAGATCATTTCTTCATGCTTGCTACTGCCTCAGCAGCAGCAGTAGGCAGGATCTGTGCCCCTTCCCAAGTCTTTACTGGATCTTGGGAATGTAATGTGTGTAAGGTGAGGCAGGGCAGGTTGCAATGCAGTCTGTCTCATGGGCTTGCTCCTTGGAAAGGAGCAGGTGCACAGGAGAAGTGACAAGAAAGGACACTTCTTGCCCTATTTCCCCCTTTTCCCACCAGAAAGGAAGGCAAGCAAAGTGGTTTGTTCACTTGCAGCAGCCAGGACCCAGCCGCTTAACAAGGGTGTGAGACCAAGTGGCTGGTTCTTCTGCCACACGCCACCTCCCCAGATCCAGAACGGGGCCTAGAGAGGCATGGCACAGAGGAGCCGAGGGGCTTCCACTGGGCCCTGTCAATATTGGAGGGAGAGTGGAATTGAAGAAGCCCAGGGGAACCTGATGACAAAGCTGGAGCCTGTTGACCAAACTGTCAGCACTTCTTTGCTCTGCTGGCTAAGAGAGTCCTTTAAGTTTCATCTTGTCATCCAGGTTTGGATGACATGTTAAGCCACTGGGTACAGTCAGTAGGAAATCATCTTTAGATATTATTTGAAACCATTTTGTTTTAGAACAAATCATGAATACTTGTGTGAAACTGAAGGTTTAGCATTTATCATCTGTTCAGTATTGTGTTAACTGCTCAGTTTTGTAGGTTTATGTTTAGAGGCTTATATGTGCAGAATGTGGCACACCAGTTTAATTGTGGCTTACTGGGTAGGATTGGACTGCATTTAAAGTTCTGATTTTTATTTTTTTATTTTTGACATAATCTGCTAATAGTTTTTATCTAACCTTTTCCTCAGAAAACCTCAAAATGTGCCAGCGATTTTATAACTCAGTAAAAATGTGCTGTGCTTCATTTTGAGTGTTTTCTCTCATGTATGCTTCCAACTGATCAAATGCTTTGACTGTCTTTTATTCTCCGTGTTTCTCCAAAAGATACTGGACTTCCCTTTATTTCAAGAACTGGGAAGACAAATGATTTCACAAAGATAAAGGGATGGCGAGGAAAGTTGCATAGTTCTTCTAGAAATGAAGGTAAGAGGAAGTTTCAGGATCTCTTTCTTTCCTTATGAAGTTTTCTACAGCTGTCAAAAAATTATGACAGGGTGGAATGGAGTAATTGGGGTCTCATGCAGAAGTTGCTGCTTTCACATCAGTTCTGAAAACTTTACAGTTTTTAAAATTATTTTTAAGTGCCTGGGGAATTTGCTTGTTTTAGACAGGAAAATACATGCAGATTTCATAGTGGGGAAGTAAATTGAAGGGAAATTTTAAAAATTGACTGGGAAGTAAATGGCAAACACATTTGCAATATATGTCTCTTCCATTTACTTTGCAGCCATGAAATCCATGTAAATTCCCTGATTTAAAAACAAAACAACAACAAAACTAATTTCCCAGACACCATCCTTAGAGGTTGCAGAATGGGATGGAGTGAATGGGGTGTCCCTCATCACTACATCCTGTTCATCCACCTTTCAAAGATTTTTGATAGCTGTCAATAAACCACAGCAAGCGCCCCAGAAAGACACTGTGAAAAAAGGTGCTCTTATGATCTCACTTTTCTGAACCTTGCATGAAGATTCAGGAAGTATTCCAAAGAACACTAAGAAATGTCAGTTCAACACTTAATTCCCCGATGGTTACCATTCAGGGAGGAGTTTTACAGTCCTCTCCATTTTGGTGCACTCACATTCACCCTTTTCTCTTTGTCAGTGCATTTAAATTGAAAGCTAGGCACTTGACAGCTGGCACTTATTAGCAATGTAGCCTGTATGTAGTCCTGCCTTTTTACTATGTTACTGTTTGAAAGCTATAATTGATAAACAAGGCAAGTCTACATGTATCGGAAAGGCAAAAGAGCACACTTGAGTAACTCAGGCTGACAAAAAATGCTATTTACACACATTTTGGCCACCAAATTTTCTTTTTAAAAAGGTGGTGATCACTGAAAATCTCTCCACATGTCACTAAGGCATCAGTGGAAGGTTGTCACTGGTAGCAGTACAGGCAAGAGAACTGCCCTTAAACCTCTCAGAGTTCAGATATCATGCAGTACATAAAGGAATAAATAACAACTAGTGAGTTTTGCTGCTCTTACTAACTGCTTGCTAGTCACTTATTATAACCGCAGTGAAATCTCTCTGCCACATTCAGATGACTGCAGAACTAATCACTGGTCCCACAGCTCACAGAATGGGTTGCCAGAGTGGCTTGTTTCTCCACATGAAGCAATTCTGCAGGAACAATCAGAAATCAGACAACAGAACAATCCAGTGTGGCTACTTACCCACAGTGGGTTAGCATGTCATGAACCTACTCATGATTTGCTTTATGGTGGTTGATACACGGTAGCTTGCTGTGTCTGAACTTGGAGTGACTTTATTCTGGGTTGTCAGGAATGGCCACAAAGCTACCCGACAAGATTGACAAAGCCCCTTTTCACGCCTTACAGTCTTGCTAGTGCCACCATCACCCTCTCTTACTCTTTGCAGTGTTTTCTGTACTGTGCTTCTAGAAATACAAACAGTAATAACAGAATGTGTCTCAAATCCTTTCACAACATCTCTTTTGGTCCTACATGGGAACAAATGACAGCTGCCCTGATTTTTTCACAATTTTAATTTTTCCTATCATGAGAGTTATGCAATTTGACCTCCATTTGACTGCTTTGGCTTAAAAGTTGCACAATTTTCCCTTCTGTATTACTGTTTTGGCATGACATTTGCTTATGTTTATCACTGAGGCATCATGCATATGTATATGTGACAGCTAGCAAAGGAGGGAAGTGATAAGTAGGATAATTCGGGAAGAACCAAAAGTGGTTGGAGACAAAGCATTTTCTCAGTAGATACTCCCATTTCAGTGAAACTTGAAGGAATTGGCTAGCAAGAGATGCACCAAAATTGAGGACTTTGACAAAAACATTGCACTTCTCCATCTATCAGAGAGGTACCCTTGTGTAAGAGTACAAGTCACCCAAAATTATGTCTATTAAAAATGTTGTAAATGTATTCCTGCATTCATAAGGGTTTGAAAAATTGTTTCTTTTTGTGATCTGATGTGATGGACGGGAGCCTAAAGTGGCCATAGGAAAGAAGTTCAACTTCATTGTGAGTGAAGGTGAGGAGAGACAAAAGTGACTAGAGAGAAGGCGCTTTACAAGTAGGTGTTCTTACTTCAGTGTAAAGTGAAGTAGCCTATAAAGTGTGTGTGTGGAAGGGGTTGGCAGTGAAATAGAGAATTAATTTGAAAGGACATTAGCAAGATGGAGAGATCTGTATCCTGGACTGAATATCATGTAGGTACTCTTGCAGAAGAGCAGAATTCCCTGCAAAAATGAAAGAAAACAAACAATGCAAACGTGTCACTACATTCATAAGAATTCTGAAAATTAATTCTATTTGGAAGTCTGATGTGACGGAGAGGGAGTTTGTTTGTTTGTTTGTTTAAAGCATTTATATACTGTTTGAGTAGCATAATGCTCTCAAAATGGTTTGTAATGCTCTCAGAACATTTTTGAGTTGTCCTTGCTAGCTGACTACCCCAGAGGACCAATTGCCGCATGTGTGCTAAGGACTGAGGCATTCTGTTGCAAAGGTATCTAGGTTATATTCTGGAACCTGCAGGGGGACTTAGTTGGAGAAACAAGCTGTAGAAAGTATGATAGTCTGCAGGGAGTACCATGCATGTACAGCAAACAGCCAGCCCCCAGTGGCTTATTTGCAGGGTGACTTAACATGACACCCCCATTATTAAAAGTGAAGTTGGGAGTACCCTTAATCTAAAATTGATTTATATAATTATACAGGTATCATCATAGAAGCATCTTTGAAGAACAGATCTGCCTTTTGCAGTGACAAGCTTGATGAATACCTGGAAAATGAAGGGAAGCTAATGGAAACAAGTGCAGAATTTTCTGCTAGCACATCCAGTTGTCCTGTGGTTTATCAGCTTCCAACTAAAAGCACCAGCTATGTACGAACATTAGATAGCGTTCTTAAAAAACAATCCACTGTTACAACTTCTTCCAGTTCCTATACTTTCAAGCCTCTTTCTGTGCCTTCTGTCTCTAGAAAGAAAAGAGAGAAAGTTAAAAATAAAAAACAAGTCTCTAAAAGCAAAGAAAAGTTACCCCACAAGCCTGTAATAGCTTTACCTGTTGTAACAAAGCAGAAACACAACTTAACAGCCTTGGAAGAGAAAGTCTCTAAATCTCAGTCAAATAGTCAAGTAGCTAATGGTATAGGTACTCTCATGATGCCGGGCATAGATGACAATGTGCAGGGGAAACAGTTCAATGTGCGACAGACACAGCAGCAAAGTAATCGCTTGCCAACTTTATCAAAGACTCATTTGAAGCTGATGGACTTGGAGGATTGTGCATTGTGGGATGGTAAACCACGGACTTTTATTACTGAAGAGCGAGCAGACTTGTCCCTGACAACTTTACTGACTGCTCAGGTAAGGTGCTTTACTGGTTGTTTGTCTTCAGTATACCTCCTGTTTTAACATTAATGCTAGTGTTTGTTAGATGGCAAATAAATTTGGGATGGAGAGAATTAAATGGAAACATGCCAGTGATGGACTGGATGCAGGCTAACAAACTGAAGCTGAATGTTGTCAGTACAAAGGTGCCTTTGGTCACTAGAAAGGCATGACCAGGATATACAGTCCTTTTTGGATGGAGTAGCGCTTCTTCTGAGAGATCAAACACATAGTTTGGGAGTGCTCATGTAACTAGCTTTGTTAAGGAAACTTGCTGTGACTGTGTGTACGTGTGCTTGTACTTTGATTATCATTTTTTATGCCACCCAACAGTGATGTTCGTCTGAACAGTTTAACAATAAAATATTAAAATGCAGTAGCAATCAGTTAAACAGTACATAGCAACATAAATTCTGTAAAACAGTATAATGCATTGGACCTCTGAAAGTACACATCAGACTTGGGGTCTCCTGGTGGAGGGCCTTTGAAAAGGATATCGGTCTAGTGGGTATTTGGGAAATGAGACAAGCTTCAGGTAACCTGGTTCCAAGTCATTAAGAATGTATAAGGCTTCCCCTCCCGCACCTGCTTCAGTCTTCCTTGGAGCGAGCACATCTAGCCACTATCTCATAGGCCTTGGAAACATTCCTGTTAGATTTATGCATCATATCAGGCTTCTCCAGCTTTTCACCCTTTTCATGTTTTGGCTGACAGCTTCCATCAGCCTGTGACCAATAGTCAGGAATGATACAAGTTGTAGCCCAACACATATGGAGGGCATCAGTTTGGAGAAGGCTATTCTGTGTGGAGCTGGCTTTTGAGACATGTACAACAATTGCACCTGACACACAATGTTTCTGCCAAGCTCCACACATTGTCACGCTCTGCAACTTTTTGTTTTCTAGCTATATTTTATTTAGTTCAGTCTTGATTTACATTAATTTTTGTTGAGTTTACATACTGCATTTTATTGTAGGGCTCTGCAGGGGACTCTGGGTTATTTTTTTCATCAAGAGCTCTGTTAAGTCATATAGGTTATTTGTCAAATGAATGCAGATCAGATGAAATCTATACAGTTAATATTTATACAGCATGCACATTCAGTTTGGTTATATTACTTCTGGAGTATGCATCTCAAATTAACAGTCAGAATATAAAGACGTATCTGTGTCAGTCTGTTGAAGAAAAAAATAACAGTCTTGCAATATCTTTTAAATACTTAATTGGCAGCTGCAACTGTCTAAAGCAAGTATATCACTGGATTCTGAATAGGTTTGCTTATCATGTGTTTCAGAAGTCTACATGGTAGTAATTACTCATTTGTGTATATCCAAATATTTGTCCAAATGGTTGAGAACAATGTGTGTGTACACTTTTTCAGGCTTCACTCAAAAACAAACCCATCCACAAAATAATCAAAAGGCGAGCACCACCATGCAACAATGATTTTTGCCGGCTTGGATGTATCTGTTCTAGTTTAGCTCTTGAGAAACGCCAGCCAACACACTGCCGCAAGCCAGACTGTATGTTTGGCTGCACTTGCCTAAAGAGAAAGGTGGTCCTAGTTAAAGGCAGTTCCAAGCACAAGAGGATCATAGAGAAACCTCTGCATGGGAAGCACAAGCTATATCGTGGAAAAAAAATAGAGCAACAAGAGGTGGTTATGGAGAAAGAAGAGCAAGAGAAGTTGAAACTAAAAGATAAGAGGAGGAAAAAAAAGGTGGAATATGGTAAGTATTGACTAATTGTTATCTTAGCAAGCACCTCAGTTGCTGCATATAGCTCTTTTCATATGTATTTGAATCACAGAGTTGTTTTACAACAGGGATTCTAAATAAAATGCTCTCGTGACCATTCTTATAGCATAAGTCATTCTGATATATATATATATATATATATATATTTCTGCTAAAAGTTGATTGACTGAATCTCATTGAAAAAGCAAAACCAATTAGTCAATTCATTTGCTTTCAGCAGGATAGTCTGTTTATACCTGTTGAGCCCTGCTTCAGACATCCAAGAAAACATGTATAGGATCAAGTTGTGCATCAAAAATAACATCATCAGGATTTGAATTACTGAACTTTGTTTCAAAATATTGCTGATGTATCATCATCTTATAATCTTAACTATATAAAATAATCCTATTTTGTTATCTAACTGTAAAATGACTTTATTTGGATAATACATTTTAGATAATATCACCAAGATTTGAGATTTCTTTATTGTTGATGAAGCTGAAAGTGTAAGTTGTTTCTATGCCACTTGTGCCCCAGGTATATGATCCATGTGCAATTAAGACTGTCTAATTGGATAGGACAGGACAGCCTATTCCATGCTTCTAGGATTTTAGGACATACCAGTGGGAATTGAAAGAACACCTGTGATCTTCTTCCATTGTAGTTTGTGGGAGCTGGTGTAGAGGAATTGATTCTCTAGCGTGTACGTTGAATTGTTATAAAACATGCAGCTGCAACTCTTGTTAAAGACCATATACCTGCCAGAAAAAAGTGATGACTTCTCCAAGGCTCATTCAGATTCTTTGTCATGGTCTCTGTGCATCACACATACACCAACCCTGAACATTCTATACCAAGATGTTCCTCTTTGACATCAAATGTGGAAAAACTACCTCTGGTTTTGTTTTTTGTGGTGTGTGTGTGTGTTTAGTCCCAAAATTGTGCCCAACCCATCACGACGCCATGGACAACATTCCTCCAGGCTCTCCTGTCTTCCTCCATCCCTCAGAGTCCACTCAAGCCCAAGAACTTGCCACAATTTGTTGTTATTCACACAATCAAAGACTTTAGCATAGTCAATGAAGCAGAAGTAGATGTTTTTCTGGAACTCCCTAGCTTTCTCCATAATCCAGCGTATGTTGGCAATTTGATCTCTAGTCCCTCTGCCTCTTCGAAACCCTGCCCGTACTTCTGATAGTTCTTGGTCCACATACTGCTGAAGCCTAACTTGTAGGATTTTGAGTATAACTTTGCTAGCATGAGAAATGAGTGCAATTGTATGGTAGTTTGAACATTCTTTGGCATTACCCTTCTTTGGAATTGGAATGTCAACTGACCTTTTCCAATCCTGTGGCCACTGCTGAGTTTTCCAAATTTGCAGGCATATTGAGTGTAGCACTTTAACTGCATCATCTTTTAGGATTTTGAATAGCTCAGCTGGAATACTGTCTCCTCCACCAGCTTTGTGGTTGCTAAGACTTCCTAAGACCCATTTGATTTCACATTCCAGGATGTCTGGCTCAAGGTCAGATCTTTCTTGTATAGTTCTTCTGTGTAATCTTGCCACCTCTTCTTAATCTCTTCTGCCTCTGTTAGGTCCCTGCCATTTTTGTCCTTTATCATGCCCATCTTTGCATGAAACATTCCCTTTAACTCTCCAATTTTCTCGAAGAGATCTCTAGTCTTTCTGATTCATTGTTTTCCTCAATTTCTTTGCACTGTTAATTTAAGAAGGCATTCTTATCCCCTCTAGCTATTCTCTGGAATTCTGCATTCAGGTGGGTGAATCTTTCCCTTTCTCCCTTGCCTTTCACTTCCCTTCTTTCTTAAGCTATTTGTAAAGCTTCTTCAGATAGCGATTTTGCTTTCTTGCGTTTCTTTTTCTTTGGGATGGTTTTAGTTGCTACCTCTTGTACAATGTTGTGAACCTCTATCCATAGTCCTCCAGGTATTATGTCTATCAGATCTAATTCCTTAAATCTATTTGTCATCTCTACTGTATATTCATATGGAATATGATTTAGGTCATACTGAGTGGCCTAGTGGTTTTTACTGCTTTCTTCAATTTAAGCCTGAATTTTGCAACAAGAAGCTCATGAAGCCACAGTCAGCTCCTGGTCTTGTTTTTACTGACTGTAGAGTTTTTCCATCTTTGGCTGCAGAGCACACAGTCAATCTGATTTCTGTGTTGACCATCTGGTGATGTCCATGTGTAGTCTCGTCTCTTGGGTTGCTGGAAAAGAGTGTTTGCTATGACCAGCGTGTTCTCTTGACAAAATTCTGCTAGCCTTTGCCCTGCTTCCTTTTGTACTCCAGGCCAAACTTCCCTGTTGTTCCAATTATCTTGTGGCTTCCTACTTTAGAATTCCAATCTGCCATGATGATAAAGACATTATTTTTGGTGTTATTTCTAGAAAGTGTTGTAAGTCTTCATAGAACCGGTCAGCTTCAGCCTCTTCAGCATGAGTGGTTGGGACAGAGACTTGGACTACTGTGCTGCTGACTGGTTTGCCTTGGATTTGAACCGAGATCATTCTGTTATTTTGGAGATTGTATTCCAGAACTGCTTTTCCTACTCTTTTCTGGACTATGAAGGCTACTCCATTTCTTCTGAGGGATTCTTGCCTGCAGTAGTATACCTGATCGTCATCTGAATTAAATTCACCCATTCCTGTCCATTTTAGTTCACTGATTCCTAAGATGTCGATGTTCAGTCTTGTCATCTCTTGTTTGGCCATGTCCAGCTTGCCTTGATTCATAGATCTTACATTCCAGGTTCCTATGGAATATAGATCTTTACAGCATCAGACTCTCCTTTCACCACCAGATATATCCAAAACTGAGTGTCCTTTCGACTTTGACCCAGTCGCTTCATTCTTTCTGGGACTACTAGTACTAGCCCTCTGCTCTTCCCCAGTAGCACACTGGACACCTTCTGACCTGAGGGGCTCATCTTCTGACGTCGTATCTTTTAGCCTTTTGGTACTGTCCATGGGGTTTTCATGGCAAGGATACTGGAGTGGGTTGCCATTTCTTTCGCTAGTGGATCACCTTTTGTCAGCTCTCTCTGTTATGGCCATTCTGTCTTGGGTGCCCCTGTACAGCATACCTCATAGCTTCATTGCACTTTGGAAGCCCCTTTGCCATGGCAAGGCAGTGAAAGGGGAACCCAAAGGTAGCTATGGTTAAATCCTGGAGATTGAACAACAGCGTCTTAAGCAGGAGTAGGCTATGCAGAAGGCTCCCCTTGCTCTCCAAACCCACCATACCCTCTCAGGAATTGCTGGTGCACCACCTTTTTGCCTCTGAAATTTAGCAGCAGGGGAAAGCCACAATTTGCCTTTAAAATAAGGCATGGAAGAAGTGCATCTTGCTGGGAAGCATTCCTGGAAGCATTCTAGGACCAAAA
Source organism: Varanus komodoensis (assembly GCF_004798865.1). Lineage (NCBI taxonomy): Eukaryota > Metazoa > Chordata > Lepidosauria > Squamata > Varanidae > Varanus > Varanus komodoensis. The sequence continues at coordinate 19,903,908 of NW_025335761.1, read as the reverse complement.
TTTTGCTTGCAGAAGAGATACATGTTCCTTGTGTGTTTCTCGTAATATTCCTTCTGCAAAGTGGGTGGGATTGATGCTCTTTCTGACTAGAAAGAACATCACAGTTTTCACAAGGACAGAATTGAATACACTGTGCCTTCTATCTTCTCACAGGTAATCTTTCCTTCCTTAGAAATAAATAGGCTTATTCAACTTTTTGAACTAATGCCTCCCATTCTTAAAAAAAAGCCTGAAAAGCAACTTGTCCTTTTGAAGTTCACCACATTCTGCAGATCTCTATAAAGAGGCCTCAGTAGTTCAAGCATCTTGTCTGTAGAAGATCACTAGGCCTATTCTCAGCAAATGACTCTCTTGAGTTTATTGCCATAGCATATAAGCCTGGAGGACAAGTTCTCTTGGTGGGGAATGCTATTCATTCTGTTAATGAATCGGCTACTCCAGCCTCCTTGGATACCAGTTCCCCTTTAGGATTTCTGTAGGCACTTTAGGATAGATTCCTTTCTCTTGGTAGACAATTACTTTCATGTAAGAGACTTTCTCAAGCGCTTTGAATTGGTGTTCTCTGCCTTAGGCTATGAACAATTATCTAGGCCATCATTTCACTGTCTGCCAGCCTGCTGGCTGAAGAGGAATAAAGATAATAACTTTTCCCATGAGAAGCTTTCTTGTTCAGCAACTGAAAGTAGACCCACTCTGAGTTTGAAAAGAATAGTGAAGATTTGGGAAGAGGCTGTTTTAAGTTTTGTCATTGTATGTAGGAAAAGGTAGTAGTCAAGAGTCTTTCATGAAACTGTTTCATCTTCATCTCTAGATATTGCTGCAATGTGCTTTTTCTAATGGTCAGGTTTCTGTAGAAGCCATGTTCTTCTTCGTGGTCTCCATGCAATCACAACAAACTGGGTTTTGCCACAGAGTGCAAGACTCGATCAGATAAAACTTCCAAAGCTCAGCGCCATGGATTGGGCGGGAGCCCAGCCCACTCCCCACACAGGTAGTATAATGGGGAGGGCTCCCGTCTAGTCCCTCAGTTCCTTTTTAACCACACTCAAGCTTACCTTGATCGGACCTTCTCTACGCCTGGTTCACCATTTTAACTTTTCTTCTCCATTCCTCTCTCTCTTCCTTTCAAAAAAAAAAAAAAAAAGTTTTTTCCTCTTCCATGCTCTTCTTACCGCTCTGAGAGGGAGAAGCCTTCCGCCTCTCTCTTTCGTTCCACCGCGAATCCCCCTGCCCCCGGGTTTCTTCTCTCTTCCTCCTTGCCCACGTGTGTTCCTTTTGAACTGCATGGCCGACTCTGCCCCACGCCACTGTGTCTCTTGCACGGCTCGAATGCCCACCAACAACAGGCATTCAAGATGCCTTCTCTGCCTTGGTGAGGGGCACATCGTGGAGGCCTGCCCATGCTGCCAGACCTTTAAAAGCTGACATGGCAGAGAACCATGCATCCCTGGCAAGTCTTATGGCAGTGGGCACTCACAACTATTACCCCCTCCGAGGTGGGCAACCCCCCTGCCAAAGGACCCTCCAAGCCCCGCAGGGCCTGGAGGAGGGCAGTATTGCTGGGAGAGGACCCCTCTGCCACTGTGGCGCCAGCAAAGAGGAGGAAGTGCCACACCTCAAGGGAGCCTGCCCTCCCACCAGCCCTGTAGGCTACACAGGACTGCCCGGGATGCCCCCAGGTGTGCATACCCCGGTAGTGCTGCCCGTGTCCTTAACAATGCCATGTTCCACAGACTAGATCGTCCTCTGCCCTGACCCTCATTTCACCTCTAAGGTAACATCTCCCTTCATGTCAACCAGGACATTGTCTGTCCTGCCTCCTTCCCAACCCCTTCACCCCCATTGAGGCCACACCCCACCTCCTCAATGTTAGGCAGCCCCTGGCTTTCTACAGGGCTTGGTCTCAGCCGTTTCACTGCTCTGAGTGCCTCTTCGTACGCTATGAGGGCCTCGGAGCAGGTGAACCTGTCTCTAGTCAAAGCCTCCCTAAGTGGGTCTCCAGCACCATCTTCCCTGCCTATGCGATGGCCAAGATTCCCCTAACGGACCACTCGTGTGTCCATTCCACATGCACACAAGCCACTTCCACTGCACTGCTAGCTTGTGTCTCACTCCAAGAGATCCGCAAGGCCATGACATGGGCCACGCCCTGGACCTTACGTCCGCCATTATCAGCTAGATGCCCGCACCAAATGTGACTACACCTTTGGAAGGACCATTCTCTCTGGAATTCTTCAGTGACAATAGCCCTCCTCCTGGACGGTAGGCTTGCTAGTTGCCCATTTTGGTGTGATTGCACAGAGACCATGAAGAAGAAAGGCAGGTTACTTACCTGTAACTGTTGTTCTTCGAGTGGTCATCCGTGCATTCACACAACCCACCCTCCACCCCACTGGCTGTCATCAGCCTTTTCTGCCCCACATGGGCTGGGGCAGGGCGTGGTTTTTCCGCTATATCCTCCACAGATTTCTTGGATCCCTCGCACGCCTGGGACAGCGCGGTCTTCAGACAGCTGAGGGACTGGGTGGGAGCCCTTCCCCTTATGCTACTTGTGCGGTGGGCGGGGAGGCAGGCTCCCACCCACTCCATGACGCCGAGCTTTGGAAGTTTTCTCCTGTTGAGCCTTGCACTCCGTGGCAAAGCACATTTTGGTGTGAATGCATGGATGACCACTCAAAGAATGACATTTACAGGTAAGCAACCTGCCTTTCTTAACCTGGAGTGATTTCCCCTTTCTCCAGACTTCCCCTGGAGTGATTTGTTGCTTGCTGCTTGCCAAGGAGAAAGGAATTGTTTTCAAAGTGCAGGTTTGTTTGTTTTTTATTTCTTCAGGACAGTTGATTGGTCTGGTTCTTTGTTTTATTGGGTTTCCCTTCTTGCTGTGTAGAGATGTTTATGGGGGTTGTTATGAATATTATTATTAACTTGATTTCTGTGCTAATGTGAGAAGTATATATAGTTGAGCAATAAGTAATTATGAGGAATATTAAGTTTGTGTGCTTCCCAGTCCTCATCCTAGCCATTCTTTTCTTCTATGTGTATGTAAGTCATACAAGAATATTCTCTCATAATATTATGTGCATATTATGTGCTGTATGAAATGTTCCTCTAGCTCTATAAAGGCAGTATGTAATTGATTATGTTTAGCTGTGTGTTTAGATATTAACTGCTTTTATTAAACTAATAATCCACTAGAGTAGTATCAGCCTTTGAAGATGAGGAACAACATATATATTTGTATATGCAACTTTAATATATCTGTTTTGTAAAAAAACATTCCTAGTTTATAATCTCCTTTCTTCTATACTTAGTCTTCATCATGAAAATTCCTTTTGTACAATATTCTTCCTTTTACTGCATAAGAATAGCAGCTTTCTTCAAACTTAAGACAGAGAAGATACAATCTCCTTAAATTTTATAAATAAGCAATTATTCTTCTAGTGAAACAACCTTATTTATATTTATACAATGCCTAAATGGATACTTTTGTAATCAGTATTAGACAAGGAATTCTTCACAATAAAATAAAATAAAATCTTACATTTTTTTCTAGCTATCTGTGATACAGAGCCAGATAAGCCTGTTAAGAATTTTCCATTGTGGGTAAAAGTAGATGGTGAGATGGACCCAGAACCGGTTTATATCCCAACACCATCAGCTGTTGAACCAACAAAGCCTCTGATGCCACCTCTGCCTGAAGGCTTACCATCTGATAACATACCTGCAGTCAGTGAAATGAAGCCTATAGCCAGTGGAGTAAAGTCATCACGAGTCTATACGCCTAGACCCAATCCATTGGTAAGCAAACCAAATTGAAATTTTAAGGTTAAACCAAGGTTATTGTACCTCTTAGAAAAAGCAACCAGACTAAAAGGAAATTAAGCATATGGTTGGGGGTTTTAATTTTAAGGTGGAATAGATGTGCCTCCTGCAGATATATAGAAACATAGAATAGTAGAATTGGAAAGCTCTAGAGTGCTGTCAGGTCCAAGCCCCTGCTCAGTGCAGGACTCCAGTTAAAACATCCCTCTTAGATGACTGTCCAGTTGCATCTTGAGTGCCTCCAGTGTGGGAGAACCCACAACCTTCCATTGTCATACTTCTCTAACAGTCAGGAAGTTCTTCCTGATGTTCATCCGTAACCTGGCTTCCTTTAACTTGAGCCCATTATTCCACTTCCTGCACTCTGGGATTAGCAGGAAGAGGTCTTGTCCTCTTTCTTTGTGACAGCCTTTCAAGTACTTGCAGAGTGCTCTCATATCTCCTCTCAGTCTCTTTGGAGATGAACATGCCTTATTCTTTCAATCTCTTATCAGAGAGCTTTGTTTCCGGTCCCTGGATCATTCTTATTGCTCTCCTACTAGGAGAACTAGTCCTTCACATGATTTTGAAGTAATACTTCTATTAATGCAGCCTAAAATACCATTTGCCCTTTTTTGCAGCCACATCACATTGTTGACTTGTATTCAGCTTTTGATCCACAACAATTCCAAGATCCTTCTCACTTGCAGTATTTTTCAGCCAAATATTCCCCTTCTTTTAATGATGCAGTTGATTTCTTTTTCCTAGGTGCAGAAATTGGACTGTGTCCTCATTGAATTTCATTCTACTGTTTTCAGCCCAATGCTCCAACCTATCAGGATCACCTTGAATCTTCTTTCTGTTTTCCAGGGCATTAGCTGTCCCATTAGCTACCCAGTTTTTTGTCATCTGATAATTATTCCCTGTACTTCCTCATCCAAATCATTAAAAAAAATGTTAGTCCCAGGACTGAACCCTGCAGGACCCCACTTGCTACCTTTTCCCAATCTGGGAAGGTGCCATTGATGAGACTGATTCTGTAGCCAACAGTGGATCCACCTGTTAGTTGTTCCAGCTAGCCCACTTTTAGCTAGATTGCTGTTACAGATATCGTGGGGCACATTGTCAAAAGCTTTGCTGAAATCAAGATAGATTATATCTATAGAATCCCCACAGTCCATCAGGAAGGTTACTCAAAAAATGAAATCAGATAAGTTTGGCAGAATTGACCCTAACCCTAACCCATACTCCTAAGCATTAATATAGATTCATTGAAGACCACATGTTTTATGCTCTAGCTTTCTTCCTATATTTTTGGAAGACTATTACTGGGCACAGTTAGAACTGCTTTCTCTGTTGTACTGCGTAGGCCTTTGTCAGTTCTTATGTCCAGGTGTACTTTTCCCCCAGCCCTGTAGGATTCAGTTTAAAGCCCTCCTTGTAAATTTCTTCATGCTGTGGCCAAACACATCTTCTCCAGTCCTTGTGAGGTGCAACGCATCCCTTGCCAGCAGTTCATTTTCCAAGAGGTGTAATCCATGTTCCCAGAATCCAAATCTCCCACATCTGTACCACCTTCATAGCCAGGCATTTACTTGGATTATTTTTCTTTCCCTATTATTCCTCTTCCGTGAACTGAAATGGAAGTTCATGGGTCTTCCTGATGTACATGTTTTTCCATCCCATGTGACAGGGAGTCCCTCAGAATTTAACACCCTTTTCTTGGTTTTGTAAGCCTTGATATGAATGCTACTACTTGGTTGCCCTTTAGCCTCTTGTTCAGTGTTGCATGGGATGGCTTGCAGTTCTTCCATTGCACACCACCTCAGGTAACTGAAAGCGGTTCCATAGCTCCACTGCTTCCACTGGTGCAGAGTCTCTTCTAGTTTTTCTGTACCTGCCCCCCTTTTCTAGGGAGTTTCTTCATCATTTTCCCTCCCCACAGGATTCTTCTCTTCTGCCTCAGCTTGCTGTTGCACGTCTAGCTTCTGCACTAATCTTAGCTATTCTAGTTTCACTGCTCTGTCTTAAAACTCTCCATCTTTTTTTACCATGAATATGGACACTCACTGTTGTTGCGCTCTCACCTTTTGTTGTAACAGGGCTTCTAGCTTGCACTTGTTGCATGTGTAGGTCATGTTGCCCTCAGGCAAGAAAACAAACATTGCACAGTTATTGCAGGTCATCATCACTGCAGAGTCTTTTTGGTTCATTCTTTCTGCCACCTTTTTGCTTTTGGCTTGCTGGGGCTTTGTAACAACGGGTGCTTTCTTTTGTCTTCCCTGAAGGTTAACAGCGCAGTCCTACCAATCAATGTGAGTGTGTTACGAGGGAAAAAACAAAGTGTGGGAGACAACTAAGGGGAAAAAAGAAGGGAAAAATGTTAGGGACCTCCCCTGCAAAACTCCTGTTTGCACTACCTGGGAGCTTGGCTGCTTGTATCCCAGACTGGCTGGGGCAGCTTCCTCTGATCTGTTCAGTTAAGAATAAGGAATTGTTTATTAAAATTATTTATATGCTGCCTTCCTGGATACGATTCCTACCAAGGTGGCTTGAAGTAATGAAAAATGATTAAATTCAAATAAACAATTTTAGCATGAAAAAAGATGCCTCCTGAGTTTCATTGTCCTAACAAATAGTGTACTGTTCTCTGCTAGACAAGAACAGTAGATGCCTAGATATGTTAGGGTGCCATATACATTTCACTAGTGCTTGGGTTCTGTGTGTCAACTATCAAGGTGCTTGGGCAACATACCAGTATTATTTCTGGGAAAACATAGGGACTTTGAGTGCTTGCCATAGGAGAAATGTGAGTTGGTACAAGTTATTCAGGATAAAGCTTTCCATTTCTCCCTCCAACATAGTAATGCTTCCCTGATTGAGTTTGAAAGAGGTTATGAATTCCATCACTGTTCAAAGACATGCATGACTTAGATTCACAGGATTCTCCCAGGAGGCCTGCTTCCAAACTAAGGGCCTGTTCAGCATTGAGGGTCTATTAAATGCAGAAATAGATGAGATATTGGCTACAGTCCAGAAAGCTAAAAACACCACCAAACGTATGGGCCTTGGCTAACAATCTCTTGCCTTAGCCTTTGCTTTAATACTGAGAAGGCCCACTTGCAAGAGGCATAATCCATCTGATATATTACAGCAGTCTTGGATTCAGTTCCAGAAGATTTGGGCATCAACATTGGTCTGACCTGTCCGAGCAGTCTTTCTTTCAGGGACTTGAACTGCTGCAGTAATACAGTGATTAATTCCAGTAATACAGTGACTAGAATTAATGGCAGTTGTTAAAGCCGTAGCTGTTTCACCTATCTATGTATGTCAGTACTACAGAAATGGTTTATTCAGAATGTCAACCTGCTTTGGAATGCCCAGTGTAGCTGCTTGGCTCTTCATGGTCTTGGAATCCCTTCTGTCATTTGGTGAATGAATGTCTGTAGTCTTCATGATGGCACATCCTTTTGCCTTAAGTTCTGTCAAGGGTAGTAATGCCTCTCTGGTGGGCTGGGACTCTGAGAATGTGAGAAAAATGCAGAATATTGTTCCCACATTTGATTCCAATAACAGTATGGAGTTGTTCTCTTCCTGCAGGCTTTGACTGCAAACTGTTTTGAACCACTAACCACTGTTGACTTGTGTATTGTCCTGAAAAACAGTTTTCTAATTCTTAGGGTGACTTCAGCTTGTCAGTCTAGTAAGACATTTGCAGTCTGGGTAGGCCCTTACCTGAGAAAAAGTCAGAATGCCTTCTGCATGGGGAAGTCTTGTCTCCCTTTTATAGAAATAGCAGGTCTCAGCAGGCATAGGAAGGAAAAGATGGGGAAGACTTTCTGTCAGAAGCCTGTAAAGGCTAAATGCATTCTGGACACACTGTGGACCAATAGTAAAAATGTTGCAGCAGAAGAACAAAGAATTTCAGGATGTAAATTCTGTCATAGAGGCATCTGAGATACATGTCAATCTTGGCTGAAGGATTGAGAGGGAAGAAGGGACAGAATAAGCCACAGCAAGCTTTACTGTTCAGCATACTATGGATTGCAAAGCTTGCTCACAGAGTGGCCTAGTGTTGTGTGTGAATCCCATGTTGAGGCTGTAGTGCAAGCATAACCAGTGCTCCGTTTTAATGGCTATTTGATGGTTGCTTAACCCTCATACTCATTGAGTTTGCACAACATGATCATCTGTAAGCAGGAGCTGCATATTCAACTTTGTGCCAGCAGACATTACCTCTTGGTTTCTTGCATTAACAGAAGTATCACTTCCAAAACACCTGAAGTAGTTTCCCTATACTCAGCACTAGTCAGACCATATCTGGAGCACTGTATTCAGTTATGGGCACCTAAGTTTTAAAAAGATACAGAAAAGTTAGAAAGTGTACAGAGGAGAGCAGGAAGGATGCTTCTCAGGGACTGGAGGCAAATCCCTTTGAGAAAATATTGAGAGAATTCAGCATGTTCAGCCTGAAGAAGAGAAGGCTGAGGAGTGATATGATAACACTCTACAAGATCTCTTCTCATTCATTCCAGAGTGCAGAACACAGAATAACAGGCTTAAGTTAAAAGAAACCAGATTTAAGCAAGGTATCTGGAAGAATTTTCTGACTGTCAGATCAATACAACAATGGAACATATTACCTGGTTGGCCTTCCCTCACTAAAGACATTCAGAAAGCATGTGGATAGTCATCTGAATGGAATGGTATAGGTTAGTGTCCTGCAATAGCAGGGGGTTGGACTTCATGGCCTTCTGGCCCCTTCCAACTCTACTATTCTATAATTCTGTGATCACAGGTTAAATGGCATGTTGTGTGATTCTGGTCAATTTCTGATTGTCAAATTTTCTGGGCTGAGTAATGTTTCTGCTTAGCAGACAACTGCTCATTCCAGTTGCTTGCTCATGGTGGAAAGCAGTTACATAGAGCTCTGACATCTTGCTAGAAATTGTGCCATTCACAATCAGGAGATATGTGACTGGTGAAATGCTGCATCATATGTGGAAGTTTGAGAGACTTTGGTTTCAAGTGCATGAGGAGAATTTTCTCAGCCAAATCATCCATTTGTCTTTAACAAACCTTACCTGTCATTTCATACAGTAAACTTCTCTGGTTTCTTGTAGATCTTCTGTTCTTTATTGCTGTGTTCCTACATCATATACTGGTATAGCAGGGGATATAATTGAATTAATCTACCATATTAAGTGATAACATTACATATAGAATGACAGCGCCACAGTAGAACTTTTTCAGTATGACATCTGGCATGAGAGATGTTCTTGGTGTGATTAAGAAGTTGATTAGACTTTAAAAGATGAAAAATGATTTGCAGCATTTTAAAAATACGATTTGAGGAATAAGGGTCTATTTTCCTCATACTTTTTAAAATTAAGGAATCCTTGGATTTCTAGAAGATAGTATTAGAAATCCATACATCTTCTACATTGTACACCTTGATAACAGTGAATATGGTAACATGGATAAATGAAACACGTAGTACTACCAGGATAATTTTGCATAAGCCTACTATGTCTTATTTGAGAAATGTATGTGACAAATATATTTTACTGAGAAATAGACAAGATCAACAGTGAAATAAAATTGACCAGTACACTAAAGGAAGTTATTTAATTGGATCAATGAAAACCTGAAGTGTTAGAATACACTGAACCAAGGATAGATAACCTGTGCATAGCTGGCTTTGTGGTGAAGGGGATGTGATCAATCAGCAGGAGATCAGCAGGAGATGCCCTTCTCCGGGAACCCTCCATGAAGGAAATTAGGAGGGTAAGTACTCGGAGGAGGGCTTTCTCTGCAGTGGCGCCCAATCTATGGAAGGTGCTCCCCAGAAAGGTCCGCCTTGCGCCGTTGTTATTTGTTTTTTGGCACCAGGCGAAGACCTTTTTATTCAAATGTTATTTTAATTGTTAATATTATTTATTTATTTTATTCTTTGGCCAGGGCGACTTAATTTACATTGTTTTATAGGATTCTATTTATTTATGGTTGTGAGCCGCCCCAAGGCGAATGGGGCAGCATAGAAGTTCCACAAACAAACAAACAAACAAACAAACAAACAAACAAACAATCTCTCTCTCTCTCTCTCTCTCTCTCTCTCTCTCTCTCTCTCTCTCTCTCTCTCTCTCTCTCTCTCTCTCTCTCTCTCTCTCTCTCTCTCTCTCTCTCATATTATTTGCGGTAAAATGGTGATGTAGAAGCAGGTGACCTTTACATCTATGAATCTGAATTTCTTGTCAGAACAAAAGCAGAAGGGGCTAGAAAGCCTTATGGGTGCTGTTACACATTGGGCAGCCCACACTGAAGTATTTGTCCTAAAATTTGATTTCCTTGCATAGAAGCAAAGTTTCTCAGAAGCAATTTAATCTTTATCTTTCTAAGTATGTGATTCCTTTGGAATTTTGTCTAAGCATTTCATAAGAGTGGAGAAAAAGGATAATAAAAATCGCTTTTATTTAACTTGAAGCATTTTTATTTTGGTTTATAGATTCGAGAAGAGGATAAGGATCCTGTCTATTTGTATTTTGAAAGTATGATGACTTGTGCTCGTGTTAGAATACATGAACGCAAGACAAAGGAGAAAAGACAGCAGCAAAAATGTCCTCGGAATTCTGAAAAACCTGTTGAAAAGGTATGTTTTTATTTCCACAGTTTCCTTTATTAATGCACCTACACAGTAAAAATAACCTAAGCTGTAAAATGTTGGCATTGAACAAATGTCAGACTAAATTGAAGGTCCATGCTAGACGTTATGCTAAACTCAGTTGTTTCTAAGCTGTATTGAAAAAAAAAGTGAGGATTATCATTGGCATCACAATATATGGGGAGGAATTTTAACTTTCTACCTGGCTGTGGTCCTGACACAAATGCCTCTCCCTCCATGGCTGCTAAGAACTTTGGGGTGGGGGACTCCCATTGGTGGCAATGGAAGATTCCTTGCTGTGACTGTTAGCATCTACTGTAGCAGAGGTGGGTGGGGAGAGGTTATTGGGACCATGTCAGGCAACAACAGTATACACCATGGTCCTAGTAAAATACAGGTATGTCTTCTCTTTCCTATTCCTGCTACTAGGTCATGTTTGAGTCATTATAAGATAGGAAATACTACTATTTCTTACTCTATAGCTTTTGGGGTTTTTACTCTGTTTTCAAATATGTGAAATAGAATTTTATTTTTGGAGTCAAGTTTGGTTATCTCTTTTTATTTTCTACTTCTCTTGTAATCTTCTCAGGAGCATGATCCTCAGCTGCAGTCCCTTAATATAGAAGAGGATAAAGAACCTGGAGGTAAAACCAATATCTTGAGCTTATCCCTAATTTCTCAAATTGTTTCCTGGGTCCCCTGAGGTGGGAGATAGTTCTGTAACTTGGGGAATGTGTAAGGCAAAAAGTGACCATGAAAAATATGAAGCCTCCTTTGTCACCTGAAGTTGGCATTGCAGCCAGTAGTGCTTCTCAAATATTTTATTTTGATTTACAGCATTTCTGCATTGCCTATCAGCAAGAAATTATCAGGACTTCACAAATTAAAGTTAAAAGTGTAAAGTATAAAAATAAGAGACATAAACAGTTAAAACAGTGTGAGAATAAAACCTGCAGCAGCAAATGAAAAGTTTGATACCTGGGAAAAAGTGTCAGAACATCATTTGTACACTGCACTGGGCTACTTATATTCAACTAGTATTGGACTTCCGTATGCACACTTTATTTCCTGCACTTTCCAGCTCAGTTGTTGTTCCTAGGATGCCTTTTGGGTCACATGGTTGATGCTGCTGTGGAGTAAATTCAGAAATGGGGCTAAAATTAGTGAAAGACAAGCTTAGTCACTTGGCTTGTGTCTGTTAAAACAGTATGAATAGGTCACAACAAAAAAAGGCAGATGGAAACACTCATAATTTTTTTTACCAGTGGTTAAATAGTTGGAAGCTGGCTCTGGCACTGAGTTCTCTGTTATTTCACCCCCTTCATATTGCAACAGAGGTAACAGTAAAAATACTGGTCTTACTGTGGTTCACTGTTAATTGTGTATACTGTTAGATGTGTAGCAAAGCAGAGTTCCTAGTTTATCTACAACAGGACAGCAGAGCCCCCAGCTTGTGAATGGCATCTGAGGTTCCCATAGGGCACCTCAGATCATCTCACAGAATCCTTTGGGATTCCTCCAGGGGGTGGGCCCCGATATCATCCAGTGCATGCAAATTAGCCCCCTTTCATAAACCAATTTTTCATACTTAATCAGGAATTATACTGGGTTAAAGCAGGGGTAGGTAACTTTCTGGGCTCATTGACACATTTGGCCATTTGAGAAACTGCACAACACTACAGTAAAATGGCTGCAATGGTCATGATGTTCTAGAAGTGTCAAATCACCGAATGTCTTTGGTCTTGAAAATATTGCCTACCCTTAATATAAAAGAACAACTCTTGCTATAAAGGAAGCAATATGCCTTCTGAAAGGGAAGCTCTGCATTACTGATCTGTAGGATTTTTAAAGTGTCAATTAGCATAAGGATGGTGTAATCTGGGAGGCAACCTTTTGGGGCACGTTTAACATTTGGAAAACTGTCTTGGATGCCAGCACAAATGGCTACACTGAGAGAAATGGCTAGTCACAAAAGATAAGCAGACAGTCAAAAAGACACTAAACATATTAAAGTGCAACATACTAAAAGCTTTAAATTCAACAGGAACCTAATTTACAGAAAGTAAACATTTTTCTCTTCCCACTGCTCAAATGTGTATGGAGATATTGAAATGTTCAGTTTTTTCTATCAAGGTCTTTTTCTTCACTGTCTTATAAGTGGGAATTCTTGTTCCAACTCTTTAGTCTAATTGACTGATGATGATGATGATAGAAGATGGGGATACAAATAATAAAACAGTTTGATATCAATGGACATAAAACTGTAACATTGCAGAAACCTATTTCCATTCTTTCCCAGAGAAAAATTGGTGGTTTTCCTGTAGTGCTGAGGATCCATCCACTTCATACATACATCACACTACTCCAGAAGGAAGAACCAAACTGATTGAGATTATTTCTGATTGCAACTGGGAAGAAGATCGTAATGAGATCTTGAACATCTTATCACAGTACATCAAGAATAAGATCCCTAAGTCCCTCAAAGTAGGGAATTTTGTTATTGATCTAAAATCTCAAAGCAAAACTTGGGATGAGAAGAACACTCCTATCTATTCTTCCCGAGTGAAAATCACATCCTGCCAAAACAAGAGTGAAAAGGCCCACATCTCTGGTTCAGAAGCTCCCAATAATCAATTGTCACCATGCAAAAGGACAGAAACAATCACATTCTTGACACCTGGAATGTTACGGGAACAAAGGAAGAAAGGTTTACCTTTTTATGCTGGGCTTTCTCCTGCAGGAAAGCTTATTGCCTACACATGCAAATCTGGTTTGAATCCTTCGTCCTTGATTCAGGTAGGTTTATTTACCTTTGCTATACTTCTATCCCTGTGAGCATACATACATGTGCATATACATATGCAGACATTTTTCCCTGATGTGCATATATTAGCACAGTAGTGTTTTTTCATACATCTTACTCTCTTGAGTGAAAGAGGATAGGTAGAATTGGGGATAGAGCCCATCCTTTGGACTGAAGGCAGCTTCTTTGCCTTATCTTCTCTTCAGTCCTCAGTCAGCCTCCTGCCTTCATAGGTTTGAATTCATCAGTGTCATTGCCCTAGTGCAAATTCCATTTCACAGGAAGAATCAAGATCTGAACTATGTCCAAGGAGAGAATACAAGTAAAGTTCAGTGTGTGCAATCAAATTATGCAACTGTTTTCCGATCATAGATTTACAAAGTGGTTTGCTAGTCCTTTATACAATGAGAAACGACAGCAGCATTCCACTAGTGCAGCAGCTTCTTCTGTTTAGAGTGTATTGGTTTTAAGTCACTGTATGCTGGTAGACCCCAGCATGTATCCTGTTTGTGACACCCCAGCTGTTCAAACAAAGAAACAAAAATGATGATAAAGATATTTCTTCCAATATGGAAAGCAGAGTAGGAGATCTCCTTTGCTGCTTCCTCCTAGGGTACACATTGTCCACTTAGATAGGGAGCATTCCATTCCTTTTCCCTGTTGCCTGGAACAGGTGGTTATTGAACCTAGCAGAGAGAAGGTGGTTCTTGATTTAATCCAAAGTAGTGTTGCTTAGAATGAAATGTAAGTGCTGCTGGACCAGTTGGAAATAATTACCACTGTGCTATCGGATTTCATATATATTTAAGTGGAAAATGACTAAGAAAGGCCAGTACAGTCACATTTGACTTAAAAAAACTTCTCTAAAATGACCAGATTGGTAGAAAGAACGTTGACAGGTCGAATCAGGAGGCTTCAATCCTACAATGCTTGGAAACTGCAATAAGAAAAGCTCAGATAGTGGCTGAATCCATGCATAATGACAAGCCATGACATGCATATCAAACAACAGATATCTGTGCTGCCTGGCAAACAGCTTCAGAAACTGAAGGAAATCTTGGCATGGGGATGAGCTGTTAAAAAGTAAAACATTTTGCTAGGCTACAGCAAGCCCATTACATAAGTTAAAACAAGAACATGGTTGAAAAGGGAGAACTAAGCAGGTGTTGGCATTTTATTCTTTTATTTCAGGCTAATGGTAAAAATTATCCTCAAGCCAAACTTCTTTTGGGACAGATGGGGGCTTTACATCCAGCTAGTCGGCTAGCTGCTTATCTCACAGGCAGGCTGCGGCCAGCAATGCTTGACCTCACAACAATAAGTACCGTGATCTCTAAGGTTGCATCCAATGCTAAGCAGACTGCTTCTGAGCCACAGTCAGCTGAAGTGTCTACATCAGAAAATGCAAAAGTCCCATTATCCAGTGAAAGTACATTACTATCTCCTGTAACTGCACCAAATGTTCTTGTCTCAACACACGGACAGACAGGTAAGTTAAAGCCTTCCATTCCGTGTTATAAGTGATATGAAATGAAATGATGTGTCACTAATCCTTAATTTAACATCACAAGAATGAGCCTTAAGAAGCCTCAAGTCTATGTGTTCTCCTCTTCCTCCAGCATGGCTGCAAGAAGGAATCTTCTACTTTTATGTTATAGATTAACCCAAAATAATCATGTCAAATACAGTGGTACCTTGGCTCACAAAGTTAATCTGTTCCAGGACTCTGGTCGTGACCCAGAATGGTCATGAGCCAAATTTCATAAATTTCCCTATAAGGTTCAATGTAAATAAGGTTAATCCGTTCTGTAACTATTTTTTTAATCAGAAAAATGTGAAGCAAAGTGACAACAACAAAGATCGCAGCCATCTGCCCCCAACCCCAAGCATGAGCACAGACATGTTCCCGCCCCCCCCCCCGCCCCAGCACGACCGCAATTGTGCCTGTCATCCCTGCAACTTCAAACTACAATTTAGGAAGATGGCTTTACCACGATTTATCAGTCAGATGGCATGATACAGCTTGGGATCAAATTACTTGGACTATTTCTTCCCATGTGAATCTGTCCATTCCTGAAGATCTGCTGAGCCAGGCTACTTGTATTCACCAAGGCCTTCTGAAGTATGGTTGTAGCAACATACGAGAGGGCATTTTCTGTGTCAGCAGCCATACATGCAACTCCTTACCATTAAAACTTGGGGAGATGATGGGGAGTTGGCTGAACCGGAACAAGCTTAGTGCTCACACTCTGATAACATAATTGTTGTAACAAAGAGGCCTACAACTACACATTCCCCACCACCATGCCAGTCTCCACTGGCCCTGGGAAGGGACGCCCAGCTCACAACCCTCCCTCCCTCCCTGTATTTATAACCTTGGCGGGGGAGCGGGAGGCAAGCCAACATGATTCTTTCTACACTAGCTGTGAAGAGAGTAGGGTGGGGTCTTGGCATTTGGACTCCCAGCTCTGAGCTGACAGGACTTCAGAGCTTGGACTTGGAATAGTTCTATATTTTTTCTTGTGCTGCCTCCCAACCCAACTTACCTTACAGGGCTCTTGTGAGGGTAAAATGGAGAGGAGGGTTCTGTAAGCTGCCCTAGGTTCCTTGCAGAAAAAGGTGGGAAATAAACATAATAAATATCCAGTTGTGTCTAATGTCATGCTTCCCCTGACCTGTAGCGATCCTTTATGTCCCCTCTCCCACTCCCTACTTCCCCTAATGTATTGCTAGTCAAACACACTAAAGTCAGGCAGAAGATGCGGAAAGCAAATGCCATCCATATTGATAGAAATATATGGTCTGGTTTTTTCTCTTGTTGTGTTGGCATGAATCTAGCTTCTTGGTTCCTTTGGCTTGTCCCTCTGTATTATAGACAACTAATGTAGAGATTTATTTGGGTCCATGCCATCTATAAACATTAGAAGTTAAGACAACTATTAAATAGGAAAGTGAGATCTTGAACAAGAACTATTAATATTTTTGGACTCTGATTTTTTTCAGTTGCTCAACCAGTACTGGATGGTATGACCTCTCAGTTGGTTATGACTGCAGTTGGGACTGTACAACAAAAGGTTCCTGGAGTTAGAACACCCCAACCTCTGACAGGTCCACAGAACTTTAATGTCAAATCTACACCACTCTCTTCTGGGACAGCTACAGTTATTACTACTGTAGCTGCTACTAATACTGTGGCATCACTTCCTGTAACAACTCGTCCTGTGCAGTGTAGCACATCTGGCAACCCTTCTGGCACCACTACAGCAAATGCTGCTGGAAAAGCAGAAAACGCTACAGTCTCAACCACTACTGCCACCACAGCTACTGTTAAAATAACTAAAACAACTGGAATAGTTACACCAGCTGCAACCACTGCTTTTGCTAAGTCTGCAGGAGCCACATCAACTCCAATTGCTACAACATCTCAGTCTACTCTCTTAAGCACAACTGCATCTACAGCCACAGCAACCACCTTGTCTTCATCAATCGGCTGTGTTGGTTCTGGAGCCTCAGGAATTCCAAAAAGTCCATTATCACATCAGAAATCAGGTAAGATCCCCATGGATGGCCAGTTCTTGCCACAATCGCTAATTTGTAGCTGTCCCAAGTGCTGTCAGTCTAGCCAGTTCATTGTGTATGA
The DNA here is from genome assembly GCF_004798865.1 of Varanus komodoensis. Classification (NCBI taxonomy): domain Eukaryota; kingdom Metazoa; phylum Chordata; class Lepidosauria; order Squamata; family Varanidae; genus Varanus; species Varanus komodoensis. The sequence continues at coordinate 19,887,003 of NW_025335761.1, read as the reverse complement.
GAGGAGTAGTTAACAGGCATTTAAAAAATCACAGGGCCTCAGTAGGAGACTCTTGCTTAGGACCAGACTAGATATTGACTTTACACTGTTCTGTAATAGTGACGTATATCATTACCCTGTCCTGGTCATTTAAAAAGAACAAACATATATATTGCAGGCAAAAGGAGATAGGTCAGATGGGATCATGATTTGAGGGGAGAGGGGCTATAATCTTTTGCCCTGTTACCATCCTAATCTAAATGTAGGGTTGGGGGAAGTGAGCCAAAATAAGCTTGAAAGTGATTTTTTGAAAACTAAGGTGAGTTTGGGAATTTTTTGTTCTCTCATATTTGCCTCTGGTTTAGAAAAAAGGTTTTAATCCAGATGTTGGGTTCCATCTCCCATCATCCTCAGTTTTTGGCCATTATGGCTAAGGTTGATGGGGCTAGGGCCCAGTAACATCTAGAGTGCCACAGGGTTATTGTTCCTACTTGAGTATATTAGCATAAATTATTTTGTGTATAGAGAAAGTATGAAATTCAATATCATTTAGGCAGACATCACTTGTGCTGTAAAAATTTCTTTTCTTCCATCCCCTTGTGATTCCTAAATCTGCCTCAGAGGGACATCCAGCCTCTGAATAGATTTTGAAGGAAACACATAAATGGAAAGAGAATCGCCTCCTCCGCATTCTACTGATGAAAACTGTTCCATTGACTGCAGAGGTCAATGGGATACCTTCCACAATTACCTGGGAATGTTTTGAACTTGGCAGTTGATTTGAAATCAATTTGTATTTTGTTAAGCCGTGTTTTTACTTTCAAAATTGGGATGTCAATTGACTCTACAGTTGCTGGTTAGGAAAAGCAGATACTTGTTCCCTTTAGGCCACACTTTTAAGCTTTACAGAAGCCATTGTTGGAAACTGAATGTCAGAACAAGAAGAGCTTTGGATCTGTTATAAAGTGTTCTTCCATTTGTTGTTTTATAAAATGGTCAGTAAATCTTGCTGTATAGATAAGGCTTGGTTAGGAAGAGTGTTCTTTCCTGATACTACAGGCACTACAAGTCCTCCAGGGTTGCCTCCCGGAGCAGAGAAACGTATGGGACCACGACTGCTTTTGATTCCAGTACATCAAGGTTCTCCTACTTTGCGACCTCCACAAAATATGCAACTTGCTCAGGGGAAGAGAATGATATTGCAGCCTCTAAGGAATCCTGGTGGTGTGAACCTCTATCGACATCCCAATGGACAGATTATCCAACTTGTTCCTTTGCATCAGCTTCAGCCTGCAGGACCTCAGCCCAGTTTGCCATCTGTAATGTTCCGTAATCCAGGTAAATAATAAATTTGTTATTTTCTAAGACTGAGCAAGTATATATTATAAGAAATGGAGTATGTTCTAAATGGTGTACTTTTTTACTATTTACTATTTAAGATTTACTATTTGTAGTAATTTTCAATTTATATGCCCATACTTCACATAAAATGTTTCTGGTGTAGTTCACAAATGGAGTATTAAAAATGCAACATAACGTCTGAGTAATAAATAAATATGGGATGTGATACAACAAAATAGTTTATAAAAACCTTGGGAAAATTCAATGCTAGATCTCGACCATTTTAAAGCACAATCCTTTGCATGTTTAGCTTGGCGGTGGGGGGAACCCGTGGAACTCCCAGTATCCTCTAGCCAGCATGGACATCCGGAGAATGCTGGGAATTATAGGACTTACATTCTAAATTTGCATAGGATTGTTTCCTTAAAGATATTGCAGTAGGTGCCTGGGATGCCTTCTTCAGAAGGGTGTTCTGAAATTTTAGTTTCTTTCACCAAGAATAGAATGTTGGAGTTACTATGGTGGCTGGCTGTCAAATAGTGGGACTTGTAGGACATTTTTCTGTCTAAACATGCATAGGATAAAACCCTACATTGACTATTTTAGTAAGAAACAGAAATTACTGGGAATGAGGACCCAGGAGAGACATAGTAAGAAAATCATGTATATAGAATGGTTCTATTTTTAATGCATTCTGGACTAACAATTATTTGATGTGCTCAATACATAAAGTCTACAATTTAATTTCTTATAAGCTTACCAAAGTCAAATATTGAGATGTATATTTATTATGGGAATTATGGCTTTTTATATGACTTATTTATATACTTATTTGCTCGTCGTTTCACAAATGAGGTTTAAGGTATTTTTAAAGGTATTTTTTACTTCGGTGTTCATTGAAATTAATACGCTGTGTGTGCACGCATGCTGGAACACTTTCAGATCCTATTGCACACATTCAAGAGGCTGGGCAGTAGTTTTCTAGCATCGGTTTCTTCTTTTCATTAGTTCTTCTTACCAGAAGAATTTAGTTTGAGCAATAATGTATCTGTCTTTTTTTCCAGTAGACTCTATTTACTTTTCATAATATCTCACTTATTCCTTGGTTTCTGCATCAAGTTCCCCCAGACTGTGCAATCAGTATTTTTGAGAAACAAGAAAGCAACCCATATCTAGTACTGTTCATTATAAAAGAATACTTTTACTTTCCCTGTGTCTCTGTCACAGGTTTGACAAAGCATGCTCAGTATAAGGTGGATAAAAACTGATCAGTGAAGTAATTTAACTGCTTCCTTTATTGCAGGATCTGTTGTAGGAATCCGGTTGCCTGGACCGTCTAAGGCTCCTGAGACATCTGTATGTCAGTCTTCTGTGGTTTCACCTGTGACTCCAACTACCACAATTTCTTCAGTTCTATCCATGACTCCTCCTGCTTTGTCTGCATCCCCGACCACAGACGCTACTTCCGTCTTGTCTGGGACCTCAAGCACCACAACAACCCCTACCACTGAGGCCACTTTCGTGTTGTCTGTCCCCGCTACTATTGTGTCCACACCTCCTGCTGCTGAAGGTCCTTCAGTTTTGTCCATGTCCCCTACTTCAAACATGCCTTTATTGTCCACACCCCCATCTGCTATGCCTATGCCCCATGCTGCTGAAGGTCCTTCAGTTTTGTCCATGTCCCCTACTTCAAACATGCCTTTCCTGCCCACACCCCCATCTGCTGTGCCCCATGCTGCTGAAGTTTCTCCAATGTTGAAGACAAATGCTTCTTTGGCGTTGCCTCCCACTGTGCTTATGCCTCCTGTCACTGAAGTTCCTGCTGAAGTTCCTTTAGTGTTACCTATTACTTCTTCTGTTACAACTGTGCCTGCTACCTGTGAAATCCCTTCAAGTTTGCCTATGCCCTGTACTGCTGATAGTTCTTTGGTGTCACCTATGGCCTCTTCTGCTTTGCCCACACCTCCTAACACTTCCCCTTCTACAAGCTGGACCCTGCAGACAATTAGGTCTGTGTCTGCACTTCCTATTTCAGCTGCTCAAGCAGGTCCTGTCATCTCTCCAGCACCTGTTCCTGTCTCCCAAACTGGCACATTGACTCTAAGAATTTGTCCTGCAGGAATAAAAAGTATTGCTACTCAAATAAGTTCTAATCCTAAAATTACATTCAGCTCCAGTGGGCAATCAAATAATGTAGATAATCTGGTATCACTTCATTCCGGCAGTTTTGCCTTGCTTCACTTTCCAGGGGAGAAGGCTGTTTCAAGTTCTACTGAGAAAGATGTAGCATCCCTTGATGTTAGGAATATGTGTAAGAAAAATGAAGTCAATGCAGTTACACTAGAAGAAAAGACAACATGCTCACAAACAGTAAAAGTCATGGCATCAGAAGTTGAATTGTGTGATCCCAAGTTGGAAGAAAATAAAACACCAGCAAGCCAACCAGACTGCTGCTCTAAAGAGATTACATGTGACAGGAATACTGAGAATGATACCTTAGCTCAATTATCAATTGATACCCCCACATTGGAGCCTGATGTATGCTTGGACCACTCCTCCATCAGTAAGAAACAAACATGTGGGGAAAACGAAGTGATGGTTAAGGGAAAACTGCATGTTAAACATCCTGAAGATACCCTAGATAAAATTCCTTATAGTTCTGAGACTATTCCTGAGAGGGGCAGTAAAACCACAGTTTGTGCTCAAGAGCAGAAAGTCACACAGTTGAAAAACTCACAAGAAAAGCAAACACACTCTGACCAAATGCAAAGTGTAGCTGCTCATTCAAAAGAAGCTGAAGAGACTCAGTTAGAAAGAGAAGAGGGCATTATTACTGAGGAGTCCTGGAAATCAATGGGTAATTACCAAGTGCACATGAATTCTACTGAAAAACTTCAAAAAAAGACTACATGTTCCCTGAGGATATGCGAAAACCAAGATTCTGGACTGCTAAGGAGAAAGATGAAGGAAATGAGTGACTCTGCGGCAACAGAGAATAGAGAAGGAGTGAGAGGAAAGCCTAAGATCACCAGTGCAAAAGGACAAGGAGACAAATATTTGGATAGTGTTCAAGAATGTTCAAGAAATACTGGTTTCCTGGAGAATACTAACACTTCTGGCCATAAAAAGAGTGCTACTGATATTCAGGAAGAGATTCAACCTGTTAAAGACAAACCTGTTCATGTCAGCAGAACTTGGAGCAAAATATCCAGGCAGGCAGTTGCTTTCAGCAACAAAATTGGCATGTATAATGATGATCATGTGGAGAAATTGACTGAATGTGCAGAACAGAATACACAAAAAAAACATTGCAGAAAGGATTCTCTTCCCATTATTGATATTACTATGGATGATACAGAAAAAGATGAAAAAATATATGATTCTGCAGATGAGATTGTAGATGAAGTATCTGGCTATCAAAGTGAAGATATAGTGAATGTTGAAACACTGGTGGGTATCCATGTCTTTAAATTACAAATACTGTTCATGGTGAAATGATTTTGATGAATAATAGATCTATTAAGTTATGCCCAGCAGTGAAAAAAATCTCAAATTGCTTAGTCAACATGGCTTTCAGAAATTGGATATTGAGACTGGGGGCATCATTTCTGGGGTAGCAGAGAATTTTATGGTGTTCACAACAACCATGGGACTGTCCCAACATATCTTTGCCCCAACACATGTAGTGGAATACACACTAGAGGGTTGTTGGTTTTGTTTTTGTTTGGTTTTTTTTTAGCCAGACATGATGGTGTTCTGTCTGAGTATGGAGGACTTTGATCTAACCCCTTTGTCATGAACATATCCTTAGCTGCTAAGACTCAGACTGACAGTGATGTTTTCCTAACAGGGTTAGGTAGGTGTTAAAATGGTCCATTCCCATTGGACCCAGATGATATCCAGAGGGCTTTGGGAACTCTTCAGCTGATGTGGCTAGTGCTCCTGCTGAAGCCTCAGTGAAGCTGTGGAATATGCAGATGTCCTGGACTGTTGACGTGTTTGCTTCTGAGTACCCTCTTTTTCATGGAGCTTGTACAACTGTGTGGTATACCCCAGAGCTGGGAACATGAAAGAGGATGGTTTGAAAGCAGATGCAGGAAACCTCCTAATTAATGCAGTTGAACACTGCTTTGTGACTACAATCAGGTATATTTAGAAGCAGCAAGGGTGGCAAAGAAGCAACATCTCACTGTATCTATTCAATCTTGTATTTGCGGTCTAGCTGAGCTGTCACAGTCATTCAGGGACTATTGCATGCTGGCCCCAAAGACATCTTAGACCCATCTGATGCCCATTGTGATAAAATTGCTGGTTATTTCCAGGACAAAATTTCTTGTATCGCCAAGGATTTAGAATCCACTTACAGCAGCCAAATCAGGTGTGGTAACCAGAGCACAGCCTGGTTCAGTTTTCTTGGATGATTTTCAACTGGTGCAGTTTAAGGCTGTTGACAGGGTGCATGGTTTATAAATGCCAGCAAGAAAGGAACAACTGGCTGGTCCAAGGAGGTGATTAATGCCTCCTTGTGAAGAGGAGAAGTCTCATGCTTTGTGAAAGACAGCACTGAGACCTCTTCTAAAAAAAATCCCCCCTCAACCCAGAAGATTTTAATAGCTTTAGGCTGATAGCAAATGTACCTTTCCAGGACAGGGTTCTTGAGTGTGTGGTTGCCAAACAACTCCAGCCATTCTTGGATGAAGCTGTTTCAATCAAGGTTCAGGCCAGGTTTTGACATGAAAACAGCTTTAATCATCCTGTATGATGACCTGTCTTGGGAGAGAAACGGGGCAAGCATGGCCCACTTGATACTCCTTGATCTCTTTACCAGCCACAGCTAAAAATAGCTTTTAAAATTAAGAGGCTGGGCTTGTGGTACTGGCAGTATGTTCCCAACTAAATAGCTATACTGTGATAGTTCTTTGTTCCTAGCAATTATTTAAATATAAAAGTAAAAAGTAAAATGTATGAGAAAACCACTTAGAAGTTTGTAGATAAATTAACCAAAGTATCCTTCTGAGCTAACTCTCTGGGGAATACTGTGTTGCAGTGGTTCTGGTTCTACTTGGAGGGCAATCTCCAGAAGGTAGTGCTTGGAGGAAAAGGTTCAATCCCATGGATTCTCCAGCATGGAGTTCCTCAGAGATCTGTTGTATCCCCCATGCTGTTTAACATCTACATTAAGTTGCTGAGTGGGATCATCCAGAATTTTGGATTATGATGCAATCTGCTGATGACATGCAGCTCTGTTTCTCCTTTCCGTCTTCAGCAAGTGTAACTGTGGATGTGCTAAAGCAGTGCCTGGCTGCAACCATGGACTGGATGAGAGCTAACAAACTGAAGCTCAATCCAGACAAGACTGAGGTGCTGTTAGTGGGTGGCTCCACTGAACAGGTGGAGGGTTTTCAACATGTTTTGGATACGATTACACTCCCCTTGGAGGAACAGGCTCATAGGGTGGGGGCTCTCCTTGTTTCATTTTTGTCACTTGAGGTGCAGGTTGCTTCAGTGACAGAGTGCTTTCTATCAGATTTGATTGGTGGCCCAGGTACACCCTTATTTGGACATTAGACTGGTTTCAGTAACCTGTGCTCTGGTAATCTCTAGATTAGTACAAGTGGCTGCTCGTGAAGACTATTTAAAAGCTTCAGCTTGTACAGAATGTGGCAGCCAGATTAATGACTGAGACCCACAGTTCTGAACATATAAGACCAATTCTGACCCACTAATGCTTTTATCTGTGTGCCCAAACCAAGGTACTGGTTTTTAACCTATCAGTCCTTGAGTCCAAATTACTTGACAAAAGTGCCTCTCCCAGCCACATGCCATTCCAGGGCTTTCCTCAGAGTGCCATTTCTAATGGCGTATTGGAGGGCAGCAACAAGAGTGTGGGCTTTCTCTGTGGTGCCCCTTTCCACTGGGACTCCCCAAATGCCAACCTTGTCATCTTTTCAAGACCAGGTTATGATTGCCCTTTATGACAAGGCTTTTGAAGATATACTTGGATATGTAAGGGCTCATCACAGGTGCTTTTATGGGGCTACCCATAAATTGTATGCTGTTTTCACTGTTCTTAATTTTTTTGTTTTAAAATGCTTACATTTTGAAAAGATTTATGATATTTTATTGTATATTTATGAAATGTTATAAACTGCCCATACAGCTTTGGCTATATTAATTAATTAATTAATTAAGGCATTTGAAAATTCTGTATTGCAACCTTGTGTTGGGCCACAGCTAAAAATATCACTCCTAAAATTAAAGAGTCTTTGCTTGTGATATTGGCAGTATGCTTCCAGCTGCATAGCTAAACTATGGTAGTTTTCTGTTTCTGCTTTCTAGAAGTGAAGAAACTATTTTCAATGGTTGAAAATATAATTATGTTGGTATCAATATATTTTCTGTCTTGTTTAAAAGCCTATTGACACTCAGTCTGCACAGTTTGGTATATGCAATAGGAGAAGTTTTGCTGAGATATTATAGTTTCTCAAGAATATACATTTGTTATGGGTTGGGGGCAGCCTTATCTTTTTATTCTAGTTTGTTTTTTAAATTTTCTTACTTGAACCTCTCTACAGATACTTCACTGCCCTGTTATTGTGTTTCAGAATGAAAGTGAATCCAGTGAAGCAGAGGAAAATGTAGACATAGAGACTGTGGAAGAACTTTCAGAAAAAATAAATATTGCTCGCCTAAAGGCTACAGCTACCCATGCCTTGCTATCTAAAGAATTGTAAGTATGTTTTCTTTAAGTACAATTTTTTTCTGTCAGTCTGGTAGACGTAAAGCAAAACAAGCAAAGGCTTCTATTTTATGGTGGATTCAACCAGGATTTACAAACCAGGGTTTACATGTGACTTATTATACAGTATTTTCAGTTAGTTAGATCACAGTTTAGAATCATATCAACACTACATGTTGATAAGCAGGTTGCTTACCTGTAACCGTCGTTCTTCAAGTGACCATCTGTGCATTCATACATTATGGGTGCTGTGCCTGTGCAGTGCCTGTTGCCGGGAAGATTCAACAGCTTTAACAGTTTTCAGCAGGAATTCCGCACCCTCCCTCCGTGGTATAAATGGGTGGAGTGCCTGCCATTTCCCCAGTCTACTGAAGACCGCCCATTCGCCTCCAGGTGGATATGAGTAAAATTGAATTCGATAGGAAGTATCAAAGACAGAAATTAGCTGTCAGAAGCATCAGGATAGTTATACACATATGTGGACATGTGTATACAGCTATCTAAATCAGATGTATAACAAATAAGGTCATTTTGTAAACCCAGTCACCGTCACCAAGTGGGGCTGGTGGGTGGGTTGTGTGAATGTACAGATGGCCACTTGAAGAATGATAGTTACAGGTAAGCAACCTGCCTTTCTTCGTGGCCTCTGTGCATCACACATTATGGGTGATTAGTAAGCTTACCACACCTGGAGGCAGGACGTTGTTGTCACTGAAGAACGGAGGATAGAACTGCACAGCCTAGTAGTAGCAGACTGAGGTGCAAAGTTGTTCACTGTAGCAAATAAGGTGAAGCGCTTCCATTTAGCATTATAGGATCGCTGCATAGCCAGTCATAGTGCAAACTGGAGAATGAACTGTATGTCAGGGTGAAGATTGGTAAGATTCAGCGAAGGTGTTGGTACCGATGTCGATACTGATGGCAGTGCTGTATCAGGGAGTTGAAATGTAGCAGAAAGCAATGTTAGAGATGTTGTATGTGTCGATTCCAACGATGTTGGTACCGATGGAGAAGGGAAAGTCAATGAATGAGCCAGGCCATGAGGTTGAGAGAGTGTAGATCTGGATGTTGAATGTTGTTGAGTAAGGAGATGTGGAATCCAAGGAAGGCGAAGAAAGTTGTTGGAAAGGTGAAGAAGAGTGGGAAGCCATGACTGTCAGGGCCACCAGGGAGTTATGAGAATCCCACGAGCATTGTCTTGGCTGTTTTTGGCTAGTGTCCTTCTTATCAATGGTGTCGGTGCAAAGCCGTAGAAGAGTCTGTTTGTCCAAGGAATCATTAGTGCATCTCTGATCAAATTTGGGCCAGTGCCCACTCGGAAGCAGTACGTCATGCAAACAGAGTTGTCATGAGTTGCAAACAAGTCTATGTCCGGTGGTCCCAGAGGTGAAAAAGGTGTGGACAAACTTGATGGTCTAGTTCCCACTTGTGTGTCGTTGACATTGTCTACTGAGAGAGTCGGCTTCTTTGGTGTTGGTCCCAGTGAGATGAATGGCTAGGGGAGTGATCTCGTGGGCAATGCACCAGTTCCAGAGGCAGAGAACAAGATGAGCCATGGGGGCTGACCTCGTACCACCTTGCTTATTTATATAGAACACAGTCACAATATTATCCGATGCATTCTGTACAGTGCAGCCTCGAAAGATGCTCTCGAAGGAACAGAGGGCTTTGAAGACCGCCAGTAGTTCCAGTTAGTTGATATGTCTGGGGGTCTCATGGCCACGCCAGGTACCCTGTGTCCGGAAGGTCGTGCAGTGGGCTCCCCAACCAGTCAGGGAAGCATCAGTTAGAGCCGGCTGTGGCAGATGGAATGGGACTCTAGAAGAGAGGTTGGTATCTATCATCCACCAAGACGGGGTGTGAAGAACCGAGAGAGGTGGCTGAGGTAGTCGGTGCAGTCAATCTCGTTGTGGATGGAAGGTGCGGTTGAACCAAAGTTGTAAGGGTCTCATCCACAGTCCGGCGTTTGGTACTACAGAAACTGTGGATGCCATATCTCCAAGCAGTTTCTGTATGGATAACTCTGCAACAGTCTGTTGGGCAGTAATCTGTTGGATAGACATAAGTAATCTGTCTTTTCGGTCACGAGGAAGTAAGGCTCGGGTGCGTAGTGAGTCAAGACGAGCTCTGATGAAGTTGATGACCTGGGAAGAAACGAGGCATGATGTTTCAACATTAATGTACAGTCCAAGTTGGTAAAGGAGGGAGCAGGTTGTATCAATGGAGGCTAGAAGGCCATCCCTAGAAGAGGAGAGGATAAGCCAGTCATTGAGGTAATGGTAAATATGAATACCCGAAGATGGGCGCATACTGGAGCCATACTTTTGGTGAAAACTCTTGGAGCAGTGGCAAGACCGAAGGGGAGTACATTGTATTCAAATATGTCGGTACCGACAGTGAACCGGAGGAGACGCCTGTGAGCAGGATGTATGCTTATGTGGAAATAAACTTCCTTCAAGTCTAAGGATGCGAACTAATCCTCCTTCCTGAGCAACAGAAGGATATTGTGGAGTGTGGTCATTAGGAATTTTTTGGTTTTGATGTATTTTTTAATGCCACGTAAGTCCAATATTGACCACCATCCCTTTTCGGTACCGTAAAGTATGTGGAGTAGAAACTGTGCGGGTCTTCCGAGCAGTGCAGTTTTCAAATCGCTCCTTTATGAAGTAGCTGGGAAACTTCATCCAGAAGGACCCGGAGAGGCAGCCTTATATCGGATCGGTCCAGGAGGTGACACAGTGTCAAACTTGATTTTGTCCCCATGCTCTATGATGGTAAGTACCCACTTATCACATGTGATGGACTCCCAAATGGGGAGTTGGCCTTGCAGCTGATCCCTAAAAGGAAGAGGGGAAGGTAGGTTGGAGGATCAAGGAGAGGTTCATGCATCCCATCAATGCTGGCATTTGTTGGTGTGGGGATGGCAACAAGCTTGTTGGTACTGTGGTGCATTCTGCCTTTGGTTCCTTTATTGATGCTGTTGGAATTTTTGGCATCCCGCATACTGTTGGTAAGGTTGGTAGCAGTACTGAGAGTGAGGCCATGGCCACTTATGTCAGTGCTGTGACGGCGTCTCCATATGGCGAGCTGTAAGATGAACCTTGTGAATATTCTCCAGCTTGTTGTCAGTTTAACATGGAAGATCCCGGAGCTATTGAAGGGCATATTCTCCATGCGTCACTTAGTTTCATCTGGTAGGTTGTGGCGACGAAGGATGACGGCACCAACAAGAGCCCTAAAGTCGCAATTGACATGAAGCCTCGCCGTATTGAGTTGCTGGATGGAAAGCTGCATAGCCTCGCAGGTGAACATGCGGGCAAGCTCCCTATGCTGCTCTGGGAGATTAGAGGTAAGGGACTCAATCTTCTGCATGAGGAAATATCCAGAAGCACCTCACCATGGTGGCTTCATAATTGGAGATAAAAAGACCTGAGTCCCATAGCAGCGTAGATTCGACAAGACATCACGTCGATCTTTCTGCCTTCCTTGTCCATCGGAGTCAAGTGCTCTTTGTTCTGTTGACCCTGGGGGGACTCAATGACAATTGAATTTGGCTTGGGATGTTTAAGAAGGAATGCGATGCCTTGTTCCTGAACCTTGTACATTGACTCGAGTTGCCTGGACATTGTGTGCGGCTGACTGGGGAACTGCTATGTATCCATCATCACTTGCCTCAGTTGTAATGAATGGCAGAGCGATGGAGGATGAGTCCTTTCTGACGATGTCATAGATGTTATCTTGATTTGGGTTGATGCGATGTCGGACATCGATCTCCAACTACTTTGTCATCCTAGAGAGCAGCTCTGCGAAGTTGCCGTGCGAATCTTCAGGAGAGCCCGGACCTTGTGTTGAGATCATGGCATCTGGCAATGTCGACGCCTGTTGAGAGTCTTCTGAATCGGAATCCGAGTGGTACAGAGGACTTGAGGAAGACCCAACAGGAGAAGGCAGAGGTCGGGAAAGAGCAGCCGCAGAGGTCAATGGCGCTTCCCTCGACACTGAATGAGGGGTGGAATGTCATAGATGTTATCTTGATAATGATGAGGAATGATGAGGACGGATTGGAGGTCTCGGGTAATAACCAAAGGGAGGATAATAGTCCCATGGATAGGACCAAGACGGATTGAACTCCCCGTATGGTAAAGAGACCCAGTATTTGGAAGGCTAAACTGGGACCTGTTGCTGTGGGAGGGAGGCTGGGAGTTGAGGAGCCCTCAGAGATCCTTCCGGAGATGTTGGCATCGGTGTCGGGGAACAGACAGGTGGCAGGTCAGTGTGCGACCAAGGTGGAGAGTCTCAGATTTTGCCATCCAACATAGACCCTCTAGCTACAGGGTCGGAACATTCAAGACTAGATGACGATCCGTGGTGGAGACCTCAGTGGAGTCACTTGCATGACCAACTGAATGGTAGGTTCAATCGAAGCCGGGATTGAGGTGGCGATTGGTACCAAAGGTGGAGTGGACACCGATTCCGAGTGAGGCACTTTGGGATGGTTCTTGTGCCTGTGCTTCGCCTTGTCAGGCTTGTCCTTCTTAGGCCTTTTGTACACTTGGTGGACCGACTTGCTTCCCTTCTCCTTCTGCTTGCAGTGAGGAGAGTGAGGGGAGCGCTTTCCCTCCTTGGATGTTGTGTTTCCCTCAGATGGTTGAGGAGGAGCAGCCTTAGATGGACTGGCTGCAGGGATCTCTGCTGAGACCATTTTTATGGCAACCAAAGCCTGGTCCCAGAGCATCTTCCGCAGATGGTTTTCCCGGTTCTTGCGGGCCTGTCTGATAAAGGACTGGCAATGGCTGCACTTACCAGTCCTGTGATCCTCTCCCAAGCATAGAAGGCACAAGTCATGTGGGTCAGCGGGAGACATTTTAGCCCCACACTGTGAACACTTGCAGAAACTGCGCGCTGCACCATCGAAGAAAGAGGAAAAAACAGTGAACAGCAGAAGAATTGACAAGAAGAACAACAACAATAGAAGGGGTTTTTTATATTTTTATTTTGGTGGGGGGAAGGGAAAGGGGGAAGGGAGGAGAAAACAATGTAAACGGGGGGATTGGATGGGATATAGCTTGGAATAGAAAAGGGCTGTAAAGTCAAGAGAATAACAGTACAACTTTATCAGAATATAGCTATGAGAGTCAAGCAAAAGGCTCAAGGCACAGTGAACAGTAGTCACAAAAAGACGGGAAATGGTGAGCACCGCCCATTTATACTACAGGGGGAGCATGCGGAGTTCCCGCTGAAAACTGTTAAAGCTGCTTAATCTTCCTGGCAACAGGCACTGCGCAGGCGCACCACTCATAATATGTGATGCACAGAGGCCACAATGAAAAACAGTGACTTAATTTCTAACTACAATCCTGACTTATAGACTAGAATTTGAACTTTCTTCTTGGTTTGCATAGCAGGTATCTCTTTCTGCTTAGACAGCAATTAGATTTCATTAATATCTAATTGCTGTCTAATATCAACAAATATTACAAAAAATAGAAAATAACTTCTTTTTAGAGTTAGCTACTGTTTGGGGTTACTCCAGCAGCTGCAGGCAATGCTGGTAGATAGGCCATGGCCATATGCATGTAGGGATGAGATCGGTTGGGGAGGGGGAATCTCTTCCTCCCTCCAGTCCTGTTTGCATTGGAAGCATAGTTGAGTTGGGGAAGATGACACATGGGGATGGTTCCATGGGCTTCCAGTTGTTCAACAGATTCAGAAGTGCAGTTTGACTGGAGAAGAGGGGATAGGGGAAGAGTCATCCCCATATGTATTCTCCTCATTTTTCTTCTGCTGATTGCAGATAATGCTTTTTGCATTTATGGGCCCATGAGGAATCTCCACTGATCAGAGGTTCCCCCTGCCTTTTCTAACTTGCGCTAGCTGAGCACAAGCACTTAATTTGCAAAACGTGCTTTCACATACAAAGGTGATTGCTAGGAAAAGATCCTGTACTTGAGACTGCATACATAGCTGCTTTAGAGGATTCTTTTAACCTGTTGAATGGATAGTTGATGGTGTAAGCCTAGCAGTATAATTTATATACTTATACACAGTGCTTTTTTTGTAAGAAAAAAGATGCTGGAACTCATGAAATTATTTATCTTTCGCACGTAGTCAATCACTGTATGCACACCCACACATGTCAGTTGTGTAACGAAACATAACGGTCGCCGCCCGCAGTAAGCACTCAGCGCGCGACCACACGACCAATCGCAAGCCGAGCAGCACCACAAGCCGAGCAGCACCATCACAACCAGCACGGACAGAGTACGCATGCATTGGATTCGACACACAAGCGGCCCGCATGCACCGTTTTAATGATTTTGCCACCGACCTGCTACGCTCGACAGGGCAATTCAAATCCACGTGGACCAAACATCAAATTTTCAAAAGTACTTTTAAAACTGTTTACTTTTAAAACAGAAAATTTGTTGAAAAACGGTGCCGGAACTCCATTCCGGTGCGTTGTATGACAAAAAAAAAAAAGCACTGCTTATACACTTATAACTTCTTGTGGATAAAACTACATACCTTTGCCTCACTTTCTTTTGTCACCTCATCGGATGGGATCGATGCACTAACAGTCTGGTTTGGAAAAAGATAATCACACATTGAAATTCATAACTTCCACTGATGCTTCTTATATGATAGACTGCAGCCTTGTTTGATACCACTGCTGTCTGTAGAAAAGGGCTGGGCAACTTGTGGCTCTCAGAAGCTGTCTGGGTGGCCTGCCTCAAGTGCCCAAGGTGCCAGATATACACACACACTGTTCTCGTTCCTGCTCCAAGGCAGTACAGTTGAACTGGGGAAGAAGGCATACTTGGGATAATTTCGCAATAGACTAATTGAGATGTAAATCAAATGTAAATCAAATAATTCATTTTTATCCTTCAGGAATCATGTTTGTGACAATTCTAATAAGACAGTGACCAAGACTGCTAAGGTAGAAACCTGTTCATTCTTATTCTTCTTTTCTTTGTAATGTATATCAGTCCAAAGAGGTACTTGAGTGTCTCTGAAGGCAGGAGAAGACATAACATTGGATGCTATCTAATATGAAAAGGCCATGTCATGCTCTCATTTTCTCTATAGTATTTTATAAGACATACCTTTGTTCTGTGCTAGTAACAACCAGTAATGTGGAACCTGAGTGGTGAAAGGAAGAGAAACAAATCAGAAGAGCACTAGAAGGGGATACGAGTTTTATGCCCCAAATTATAAGTAGCTAACTTGCAGTATGGGCCATAAGTGACATAGTCAGCCTAGGGGCTGTGAAATAACTGTCGGATAGGAACAGGAGAGAGTCCCCATGGTTGGCTCTTCTAGCACCAGGCTCTTCTCCTACCAGTCTCTCCTGTGTTGCACTGATGAATGCTCTCTAGCTCAGCAGATGAGAAGAAAGATCCCGCCAAGGCCAAATGGCTTGCAAATGTATTCACTTTCCATTATTGTATACTTGGTAGTATGCAGCAGAGGATGATTACCACAACTGAGGATTTGCTCATATGTGGTGGTGTCAAAGTCTTGTGCTAAGTCTCATTATTCTGAATTGTGTCTTTTGTCCTGGTTCATGCTTAAATCCCTGATTGCCCTTCTAGCTCCTCTGAAGTCAGGCAGCCACTTCTCCCTTAATGACTACTACCTGGTTTTCTTGAAAAGCTGAGCCATGGGTAAACACAGGTCTGTTGTTATAATCATGAAGGATGGGTAAACATAGGTCTGTTGCTATAATCATGAAGGCGACTGCTTGGTTGCATGTTTTTGTTTTAAATAGTGCACAAAAGCAGATCTTTTCTTTTCTTAGCAATCTGAGTCCTCAAACAAAAAGCCAAAGAATGAGGAAGAAGCCTTTGCTAACTACCGGCAAACACATACAGCAAATGAACGTCGCCGTCGTAAAGAAATGAGGGGACTTTTTGAAAAACTGAAAGCAACTCTGCCATTACACACTCTCCCCAAAGTTTCCAAGTGCTTTATCCTCAAACAAGTCAGTATTGTATAATTTAACATCATTTGCAAAGAGGTTGTAAGATAAATTATGACAGAAAAGAATGGTGGGATATCTTGCAGTTATTAATAATAAATTTATGACAAAGATAGTTACTTGTTGAAATATAATTATTAATGTATCAGGTTTTGTCCACCAGTTGATTTATTAGTAATTTAAATTTACATAAATTTAATTTTAGAGCAAAGGTGATGATTCTGAAGATAATACACTTTTTTTGTTTTTATTTGATGCATTTACATGACACAGCAGGAACCATCATAGAGGCTCTGTCTTCTTTTTCATAGGGAAAGGTGAAGTTGAATGCCCCTGTTAAGATCACAGCTATCCACATTTGAGCATTGTAATTAGTTCTAGTAAAATGCACATAACCTTTACCAAAAAAACCCAATTAATCAGAGATCCATTTTTGCTCAAATTGAATAGATCAGTTCTTTATTCTTAGCATCCTTTGGTTTTTTTTAAAAAAGCCTAGCAAGCATGCAGTTCATCATTCCCATTGTTTTTGCCTGGGGCATGGCTCATGTTTTTAATATAGTGCAGTCTTTTCCTCTAAAGCAGGGATCCTCAGACGTTTTCAACAGGGGGTCAGTTGAAAGACAGTGGCGGGCGGACGTGTGGCAAGGCAGCAGTGATGCCGGCGGGCGGGCGTGTGGCGAGGCAGCAGCTTGCTCGCTTGGAGGTGGCTTTCTCCAAGCGAGTCCAAAACGATCTCCAAGCAAGCAAGCCAGCACAGCCATGGGGAGTCCAAATCCTCTGAGGTGGGCTGGATAAATTGGCATGGCAGGCCAGATGTGTCCCGCAGCCCATAGTTTGAGGACCCATGCTCTAAAGCATTCAGTTCATACCTGCTGAGTGAAACTTAGTTTGCTTATGTTTAACTTGATTTCTTTCAGAATGTTTTATTAATAGGAAAGAAGAGAAGTTGTCTTTTTTACTTGTAAGTATATTTTGTGCTGGAATCAAAAATGGATTCTTTATCCCTTTTTCAGGCTTTTGAGGAGATTCAGGGGCTGACAGATCAAGCAGATAAACTCATAGGTCAAAAGAACTTGTTAATGCGCAAACAAGACACCTTGATTCGTAAAGTTTCTGCACTTTCAGGTGAGATGAAATGACAGGACAGGGAGAGGTATATACTTGAAGAGAACTCCCAAAATAAGATTTGAGGGCGGTACTTGGATGATTCTACACGGTTGAGAAGAATGGTGTTATTGTCCCTGTATAAAGTATTAATAACATTTGTAAGGGCTTACTCCAATGAAATTTGACCCCATGTACAGGAAGGGGGCAGGTTTGTCAGAAATTCTATAACCTTTATGCTGTAAAATATTGCATTTTGACTAATTGGTGAGTTCTGAGTTGATGATAAGCATGTTGAATATGAGGGAAACTGTATGCTATTTTCCTTTGTAGGCAAGACACAGGAAGTAGTCTTGAAGAAGCTGGAATACATTTATGCCAAACAGAAAGCAGTAGAAATACAAAAAAAGAATCAGTATCAGCAAACAGAACCTATGAAGACTACAGATACTGCTAGGCCTTCTGTGGAAAACAGTCCCTCTTCTATCCTTAAAGAAATGAAACCTGTGATTCTGTCCAACAAGCGTGCAAAACCATTGATACTTTCCAGGAAAGGAAGCAATGCTACAGGTATGTTAAAGAAAGTAGTTGATATTCAGATGAAGTAAATTCTAAGCCACAAGAAATTCTTGAACATTTAATTTGTCTACCTGGAATACTTTAATATGTTATGCAAGATATAATTTCATTATTAAAACAGATTATTTATTAATCAAAAGCTGTAAGCACAGGCAAAATTTAAATTGCCACAAAATTTACACCATAATTTAGACTGTATGAGAGATTATGAGGCTGCCATAAGCTTTTCTGCAGATTTCATTTGTTGTACTTTCTTATTTCTCAGGAATCTGTTGTATGGGAAAATTACAGTAGTTTATGTTTTGGAGGAATTGTAGTGGATTGATCAGTGTACTGTATTAGTTTATTTAGAATGTTTTTGTACTGACCATCCATTCAGTGGGTGGGTTTGAATGACATGTTATGTCAGCCTACCCAAATGCACAGATGATCGGAGACATTGTGTGTAGGATTTTCCGCTACTCCCAGTCCCCTTGCAGGTATCCTGAGCACAATGTTGGGAGGGATTATGTTTCTGTGTGCCCTTACTGCCATCATGAGGCATTTCAGGCTTGATTTGATATGTGTGTGTGAGAGAGAGACAGAGAGAAAGAGAGAGATCACGAAAGTTGCTTAGGCACTTTTGGGGCAGACTGTAACAATGGCTGTCACAAACAACTTGGCAAGAACAGGGAAAAAAACCCCTTGTCATTCTTTCCATACAGCTTGCTGAAGTTTGGGTTGATACAGATGGCTCATGTCATCTATATTCAGACAATCTTACCACCAACAGGGAGAGATGGTGGCGGGTGATCATCGTCGGGGACTCTGCTAAGGGGCACTGAGGTGGCAGTGTGCTGCCCTGACCCTGAGGCGAGGGAGGTCTGTTGCCTGCTGGGTGCACACATCCAGCATGTGAAGGATGGAGTGGAGCATCTTGTTTGCTCCAGAGGCCACCAGCCACTTCTGGTGATCCATGTGGGGACAAATGACATAGCCAGGCAGGGTGTGGGCGGGATCACCAGGGACTTTGAGACCTTAGGGAAGAAACTCATGGACCTAAAGGCCCAAGTGACCTTTTCATCTATCTTACCTGTCCAGGGATTTGGGCCAGGCAGGGAACGGAGGGTCACTGAGGTGAACGACTGGCTTAGGGTGTGGTGCCAGAAGGAACACTTTGGGTTCCTTGACCACGCACCTGGTTTCTTGCCAATGGACTTCTGACAAGGGAAGGGTTGCACCTCAAAAGGATGAGGAAAAGCTCCTTCGGAAATGCTCTAGCGAGCTTTGTCCAGAAGACTTTAAACTGAGCGGGGGGGGGGCGGTCAGGCCCCCCAGAAACTTGTCTGCACTGGACAAGTGAGGGGAGAGAATCAGGGCTCTGGGACCAGGGTGTTAGAGGTACTGCAGGGGCTGAAAGGACTCCTATGAAGAGGGGGCCAGTATCAGGGAAGATGGGAGGGAGGAGGAGGCTGGGGATTCCAAAGAAAGGAAGCTGTGGGAAGGAGTTGAGGTGCATGTACACCAGTGCTAGGAGCATGGGTAATTAGCAGGAAGAGCTTGAAGCTCTCCTGGGAATAGGAGGGTATGACCTGGTGGGGATCACAGAAACTTGGTGGGATGAAAGGCAAGACTGGAATGTAAACATAGAGGGGTATCACCTGTTTAGAAAGGACAGGAAGGGAAAGAAGGGCAGGTAGCTTTATACGTCACAGAAGAGCTAGGATGCAGTGAGATGGAATGCAACGCAGTTGGGGATCTGGTAGAGGCAGTCTGGGTGAAACTAAGGGGTTTTGACAGGGAGAGGGACCTGACAGTGGGGGTATGTTATTGCCTTCCAGGTCAACTTAAGACCCTGGATGATGTCCTGACAGATCAGATTCCAAGGATATCTCGGGGGAGGGACACAGTAATTATGGGAGATTTCAATCTCCCGGATATTAGTTGGGAGACTCAGATCACATCGCTTCCTAGACACTATAGAGCAGGGGTCCTCAAACTTTTTCAAGAGGGGGCCAGTTGAAGGGTGTCGGCGATGGAAGCGGGCCACCAAGGCGGTGCGGGGGGGGGGTGCGCCTTTGCACGCACGCAGTGAGGCAAGGGCATGCATGCGCAGAGATCGTTTTCTCCAAGTGAGTCCAAATGATCTCCTTGTGAGCAAGCCACCACTGGGCATGCACATGGTAAGGCGCCGGCTTGCTCACACGGTATCTTTTTCTCCGAGCAAGTCCAAAACAATCTCCTTGCGAGCAAGCCGGCGCCTCAGCACACAAGTGCATGCACGACGAGTCCAAAACCTCTGTGGCAGGCCAAATAAATGGGCATGGCGGGCCAGATCCGGCCCATGGGCCGTAGTTTGAGAACCCTTGCTATAGAGGGAGGAATTTTCACGCAGAGGGTTCAAGAGGCGATGGGACGAGGGGGCATCCTTGACTTGGTTTTGACCAACAGGGAGAAGCTGATAGATGTGGTACAGATTAGGGGAGCTCTGGATGCGAGTGATCACTCCATTCTTTGCTTTGAAATCAGGGCAATGGGGACGTGCAGCAGGTCGAGCACTAGAAGCTGGGATAGGCACGCACCCCCCACCCGCACTGCCTTGGCCTGCCTCCATCGCTGACACCCTTCAACTGGCCCCCTCTTGAAAAAGAGGGCTAACTTTGGCCAACTGAAGGCAAGACTGGGGAAAGTCTCCTGGGAGAGATTACTGGAAGGCAAGGGAGTTGAGGAGGGTGGATGGCACTCAAAAGGGAGGTTTTGGAGGCGCAAGCCTTGATGATACCTCTAGTTAGTAAGGCGGGGAGGCAAAGAAGAGTGCTGCCATGGATGCGAAAGGAGGCAATTAGACGGATTAGATGCAAGAGGAACCTCTGTAGGAAATGGGCACTGGGGCAAATAGACAAAAGGGTATACCAGGAGGAGGAGGCCCATTGCAGAAGGATTCTTCACAAGGCTAAGGCTGATTACGAGCTGAGAATTGCAAAGAATATCAAGAACAACAAAAAGGGCTTCTATCAGCATGTAAATAACAAGAGGAAGGTGAGACAGGTAGTGGGACCGCTAAATAAGGAGGAAGGGGATCCAATGACTGATGTGAGGGAACAGGCACAGATGCTAAATGACTATTTTGTCTCGGTGTTCTCCCCAAAGCAGGATGGGAGAGATCCTCATGGGAGATTAGATGAGGCCGGGGGCTTATGGGCACAGATTAGAGTCACCCCCTTAGAAGTCGAGGGGCTCCTCAGGGCACTGGACTTTACAAGGCACCGGGCCCTGACGGGTTACACCTGAGAGTACTTTGAGAGTTAGCAGGGGTTTTCTCATGCCTGCTGGCCTCCATTTTTGAGGCCTTGTGGAGAACAAGTGAAGTTCCAGAGGACTGGAGGGTAGCGTCAGTGGTCCCAATTTTCAAAAAGAGTTGTAAGAAGGAACATGAGGAATTACAGACCAGTTAGCCTTACATCCATTGTAGGAAAAACAATGAAAAGGCTCATGATAGTGAGAGATTTAGTGTTGATAGATAGGAAAGAGAGGCTGGCAGCCACACAACACAGCTTCTGCAAAAACAGGTTCTGCCAGACAAACCTTGTAGAATTCTACAACAAGGTTTCAAGGTGGCTAGATGGAGGAATGATGCTTGTGGTTTACCTGGATTTCAGCAAGGCCTTTGACAAAGTGCCCCATGATATCCTGGTTGAGAAACTGAGGAGTTTTGGGATAGACCAGTGCACTGTCTGATGGATCAGAGCATGGTTGACTGACTGAAAGCCAAGGGTAACCATTAGTGGGGAATCATCAGGATGGCAGCCAGTGACAAGCGGGTCCCCCAGGGCTCTGTCCTGGGGCCTGTCCTGTTTAATCTTTTCATCAACAACAAGGAAGAAGGGGTGACCAGTCTGTTGATCAAACTTGCAGACGATACTAAAACTGGGGCAGTGGCCACAACTGAGGAGCAGGTACTCCAGATCCAAAAGGATCTGGACAGACTATGGAAGTGGGCAGGAGACAACAGGATGGTGTTCAATGTGGATAAGTGCAAGGTCTTGCACTTGGGGCATAGGAATGGGTGTCATAAGTACAGGTTAGGGGAGAAGTGGCTGGAGAGCAGCACTTGTGAAAGGGATCTTGGGGTGCTGGTTGACTGCAGGCTAAACATGAGTCAGCAGTGTGATGTGGTCAAGAGGGCAAACACCACCCTTGGTTGCATAGCCAGAAGCATGGTTTCTAGATGAAGAGAGGTATTACTACCACTCTATACGACTCTGGTGCACCTGCAAATGGAGTATTGTGTTCAGTTTTGGGCCCCTCGTTACAGGAAGGATATAGCCAGGTTAGAGTCAGTGCAGCGTAGGGCCACAAGGTTGGTGGCTAGTTTGCAGGGAAAGCTGTATGAGGCGAGACTGAGAGAACAGTGTCACACAGAGGTGGGTAGAGTCTTGTTCTCCCATGCAGAGGGGGGCAGGACGTGCTCCAGCAGAGTGAAGCTCAGGGAACCAAGGTTCAACTTGGATGCCAGGAAGTACTTCCTGATAGTCAGCACCTCGAGGGTATGGAATGGGCTTCCATGGGAGGTGATCGAGGTCCCATCGGTGAGGGTGTTGAAGGATAGGCTAGACATGCACATGGTGGACATGTTGTGAGCGGAGCCAGCTGGAGTCAGGGGTCAGACTAGATAGCCTTGGAGACCCTTTCTGACTCACTCTGTTTCTATGTTAATATGAAAACTCATCATGGGTCAAAGGGAACCTACTCTAGCCCTTAGCTTGTTGGGGTGGCTTTTAATCCCACGATTATACCACCCTGAGAAACCTGTCTCAGGTGTGCAGAACTTGATAGCCCGCCATGTCTCAAAAGTCCCAGCGAACTGTTGTGCCAACGCAGTCAATGAATATTTTAAAGTGAGGTACAATAAAAATATACAGATTAACAGAACAATGTCTCAGCAGAACAACACTGTCTCCACTAGACATCCAAAGGACAAATAGGAGGAGTCCAGGTTAACCTCTCTGGGGAGGATGTTCCACAGTGGGTGTACTATTACACAAAAGGCTTCTGTTACAAGTGCCCACCATTTTCACTTATCAGGGAAGTGGGCTTAAGATGATGAATGCTGAGACATTTAATGTGATGATGTTCTTTTCCAAGTATACTTATATGAATACTCATTTTTTAAAATTCCGTACAGAAGATGCACCACCTTCTATGACATTAACAAACACCAGTCTAGTAATGACTGCAAATGGCCAAGTTCTTGCATTCAAGAGTCCTTTGGTACCAGGGCAAGTTGCTAGCCTGCCTTCCTCACTCCTGCAAACTGAACTCAAATCAGAAAACGATGGCAGTAATGGGACAACGCAGCCAGGTAAGATTAAAACACAACAGACAAATCAACACTGAATTTGAACTGACCTTTTTCAGTATGAATCTTGTAAAAGTACTCTTTCATATCTCTTCCAACTTCTAGTCAGTACTTCTAAAAGATAAACATTTGATATAAACAAAAATGTATTTTTGATTGAGTCCTTGAGAGAAAGACAGTTAAGTTTTGCTAAAGAAACAGAGAGGAAGGCATAACTAAATTGTAAAAAGAAGTATGTCAACTGTATCTGTTAACTGTAACATATGGTAGTAAATGAGATTAACATGTCATTTCATCTGGTGCCATATGTTACAAATGTACAGAGAACTTTTTTGCTTGATTTTCTTTTGCCTTGGCAGGCTATCTTAAAGTTGGTTTATTATTTCCCAAATAAGGTATTGCTTCTGTGATGATTCAGTTGCCAGGCTCAGCAGTGCCAGTGCAGGTGAAAGGCATCCTCCCTACCTCTGCAATTCCTGTTGCCTTGTCTGCAGTGGCCACTAGCTCACCCTCTTCAGTTGTAGAAACTGCTCCAGAGCTCACTTCAGGTAAGCTTTATATTAGCAGCAATAGAACAGTTTCAGTATGGCTTCCGAAGGGAAAGTCCTGCTTCGCTAATCTTTGGGTGCCTTGAGAGTGTCAGTGTGGATGACATAACATTATCTGTTGTGATGAGAGCCCAAAGGGACTGCAGACAATTTCAAAAGGATCTTTTCAGACTGCAGCAAATTAGGTTACTTGTAACTAAACGTAAAGTGTTTTATTTTGAGGTAGAAACTGGTGTCTAAACTGGCAGTAACAAGGAAATTGATATTGGTGGATAGCTCACTGAAACACTGATCTTCATAGTGTTCTCCATGCATCACACACATGGGCTTTGCCAGGCAGTACAAGGCCTAGATTGGAAAGACTTTCTATAGCTCAGCATCATGGAGTGGGTGGGAGCCCCACCCCACCCCCTCAGGGTTTCTGGATAAGAAGGGTGGGACTCCCGCCCAGTCCCTCAGTTCTTTTTTGACCGTACACTACATCAGCTAGATTGGAAATCGCTGCAAGTATTACTCATCTTCTTGCCCTGCCCTTAGGTTTCCCACATGTACTGAGAGGCTGTGAGAAGGGACGGTTGCTGAAGTTTAGTCTGGATATACTTTCACAAAAGTTTAAGTGCAAGTTGAGAAGCAAATAACAGTGTTTATTGGTGTGTGACTTCAGGAAGATCTTGGGATTTATCATGTGCACATGTATTATGACAACTGGCACAAGACCTGTCAACTGAGGCAAGAGGTTGCACTGTCCTCTCTTCTCTGCCCTGTCCTCCCCATTCACATGATGATAATGGTGTCCACAGAAGTAGCTGTCACCCTCATCCCTACTAGTTTCCCTCTCTTTCCTCCTGGCTGTGACAACAGTGGAAGTGTCTACCTGCCTCTTCCTCCATTCCCTCCCAAAACTGGTGACAATACCACTGTACCTTTCTTTGCTCTCTCCTGGTAACACTGCAACCTTCTCCTTCAGGAGCTTCCTATGAAGGGGCCCCTTTCTCAGAGCAAGGCATTGCCAGGGAGGTAGCCATGGAAAAAGCCTGTGCTGTAGCATAGACCACTGTCTTGTTCTGAGAAAGGAGACTTAAGTGAGGGACCATGGGCCAGGCTCTCTAGATTGCTGTACCGGTTGCTTTCTGCTGAACAGTCCATGGAGTTTCCCAGAGAATATACTCATTCCTGAACTCCAAGGTGTCCTCTGCATGAAGCAACTGGCAAGTGGTACACCTGAGGTGCCACTGGCCATAGCAGGAGAGTGGCCAGCACAGCTTTTGGAGTGCTGAACAAAGCATGCAGTTCTTCTCAAGGTGGGATCTGCCAACCTGTTCTTGGAAAGGCTATCCCTGTGTAAGAATTTAATGTACAGAACTACTTTTCTGGTGGTGATTAGCAACATGAAAAAATACATTGAGTTGAATACCAACTAAATTTGTTTGCACGTAATTCCAGTTGAAATCAGTGGAATTTAAATTATTACTAATTTATCCCATTGACTTGAATGGAATCTAACTTCAACTAACAGCCTGGATACAAATCATTACTATCATAGCCTGTATTTGTAGGGTTGCTTGGGATAGGAAATACATTCTTTGCCTTTTCCATCAGTCTTTCTGGAGATGTGTTAATGTGATTAGCAGGTACAATTTGAAGATGCAGTCTAGATGGAGGGGAATGATCTAGCTCCTGCCACTGCTCTTCTAACAGACTTTGCTTTATTTGGACTTGCAGAAAATGAAGACTCATTTATGATGCCAAGGATAGTAAATGTGACATCACTAGCTACTGAAGGAAAAAAAATAAACCTGGATGTAGATAAGAATCCTTACATAACTGGGGGTGTTAATTCCCAGACATCTGAGCCTTCCTTGCTACAAGTGGTATCACAAGAAACAACCAATCAGTCTGAAGGAAAAGCTGGAAGTTCTGGAAAAGAGAGAAATGCCACTGGAACACTACCAGATTTTCTTGGAGGGAAGGATAGTTTTCCACAAATAGTAAATGTCTCCAGTTTAAAGGGAACCCTAGGATCTTTTTCACCAAAATTCTGTATTGAAGAGTTAAGTGGAAGCCAGGCAAGAACAAAACAGATGGACAAGGGAGGTGACTGTCAAAGATCAAAAGAGTCTTCATTTCAAAAGGTGCAAGTTAATGAACCCAAGGGCTCAGGATTAGAGATGGAACTGCAAAAAGTAGCCTCTGTGATCCATGAACCAACACTGGATGCAAATGATTTAATGGACATAGAAGAGAATGATGACACAGATGAAACTCTCACCTCACTTCTAAATGAAATTGCATTTCTCAATCAGCAATTGAATGACGATGCCTCTGACATTTCAGAACTTCCCAACTCTCTAAGCTCTGGCTTTTCTCTAGGGGATATGGAAAGTCGCCGGGAATCAAATGCTGCAGATGGTTCTCCTTTTCAGTTTGGTGCAATGAGTGGAAGCTTTAAAGACCTTTCTGTAGTCCAGGAGAATAGTGATTCCATAGCCCCTCTCCTGCTTCATTTGGATGATGATGATCTTTCTGATGGAAACAGGAATTCAGGAGAGCTTTCAGCTGAATCTGATGCTTTGAAAATAATGCTAGGCTCTGAATTAAAGGCCCCAGATCCTGACCTCTCAGCAATACACAGTGGTGGAAGTAGAAAAAGTGTGGAAGCTCTGGCAAAGAAAAGAAGTGTGTCACCTCCCATTTTACATATGAAAACTAATGTAGAAGCTGGCAACACTGACATGACATGGAGGCCCATGCCCAAACTGGCACCACTTGGGTTGAAAGCATCTAAATTTCCATTAGATTCTGAAGGGCAGAATAACAAGATGATGCCCTCTTTGGCACCTGTTGCTGCAAAAGAGATGAAAACTGTCCAGCCACTGGCTATTCCAAGACAAGACTCTAAAGCGGTGCTCGCATCAAGACATGCATCTACAAAATCAAAATAGTATTGTGGTTTTACCTTCAAATTATCTTCCATTATTAATTTTTTACTTTTAAGAGACTTGAATCTAACTCACTGAGCATATGGTACACTTCCACCATCTAGCCTCCTATGTTGCATGAGCATATATTATAGCAAGTGTGCATGTAATGTATGGAGTTAGATGTTTCAGCTTAGTACTAGATGACAAGAAATCAGGAGTAAGAGACTAGCCAGACAAACTATGTGGGTGGCCTGTTGCTTGTTGTTTCTGTAGAGTCATTGTGAAAGAGAATGAGGATCTTTTAAGAAATTATATTAGATATTTTTACTGCATTTGCTTTGAGAAAAACTGCAGAACAGATTTCTTTCTGGCATGACAAAATCTGAGTGAGTGAGAGTATTATCTGCCTTGCTCAAACTCCCAAGGCAGTTCATAAATGGCAGGAACGTTGTTATAGTGCTTCTTACGCTTTCTGAAAGTCACAGGATGCATCCTTTTTAGACTATTTTAAACATTTTTAGCATTTCAAAAATAATTCAGGAATGTATTTAGTTTGTATACCTGTATCTTATCCATTCAGAATTTAGAAACTCAAATTAAAGCATTGGAGCTACAAGATGTATTTTTCTCTAATGTCTCTTGAATGAATAGTTTGGGGAACCTCTTCACTTTTAAGCTAAGGAATGTGAAGAGATTTCGTACTATTAAACAATTTATATTTTTGTACACAATTTCCTTCTGTAAATATGTAATTTTCCATGTAGGAACACTGTTAATGGTTTTGTATGATGGTTGTTGTTATCTGCTGTCAAGTTGTCTCTGACTTAGAGCAACCTTATGAATGATAGCCTTCCAAGCTGTCCTATCCATTGCATCCTTGCTTAGCTGTTCTAAATTCAAGGTTGGGGCTACCTTTATGGAGTCAATACAACTCTTATTTGACCTTGGTTTTCTTCATCTGCCTTCAACTTTCCGTGGCACAATTATCTTCTCCAGTGAGTTTTACCTTCTCATAATGTGTCCAAAGTATGGCAGTCTCAGTTTTGTTATTTTTGCTTTTAAGGAAAGCTCTAGTTTGATTTGATTCAGGAGCCACTTGTTTGTCTTTCCGTCTGTCCAGGATATTTACAAAGCTCTCCTCCAGCATCATGTTGTGAATATATGCTTTCTTCCTGTCAGTTTTTTTCACTGTCCAGTGTTCAATTCCATACATAGTGATCAGCAACAGAAAGCTGTGAATGATCTTGGCCTTAGTCACCAGTGAAACACATTTGATTATCTTTTCTAGTTCCTTCATTGCTGCTCTTCTGTGTTGCAGTCTTCTTCAAGATTCTTCGCTGCTATCATCCTTTGAATTGATGATTGAGCCAAGGTGTATGCAAAATCTTACACAATTTCAATTTCTTCCTTATTGGCTGTAAAGGTCTCTCATTTTTCTGCAGTCATGATTTTTTGTTTTCTGAATATTCAGCTGCAGTCCTACTTCTGTACTTCTTTCACATTCATCAGGAGTCATTTCAAGTCATTGCTGCTTTCTGCCAATAGTACGGTATCTTCTACGTATCTTATTGATGTGTCCCACCTATTTTCACTCCTTCCTCTGATCCTAATTCAGTTTTCCTCATAATATAATATGTAATATGTGTACAGGTTGACTAGATAGGGAGATAAAATACACCTGTGTCTGGCCCCTTTTCTATAGGGGACCATTCAGTGTCTCCATATTGGGTCCCAACGTTAGCTTCTAGTCCACAATACAGGCTACACATCAGGACATCATGAGGCACACACATTTCTTTCAGGACCACTCATAGTTTCTCTGGATCCACACACTCAAAGCTTTGCTGAAGTTTATAAAGCATAGGCAGATCTTTTGCAATTCTTTGGTGGACTTCAGTAGCCAACATATATTTACAATATGATCTCAAGTACCTCTTTTCAGAATCCAGCTTGAATGTCAGGCATTTTTCACTTCATATAGAGTAATAGTCTTTGTTACAACACTTAGAGCATCAGTTTGCTTATGTGAGGATGCTGTAGATGTGGTTTACCTAGATTTCAGCAAGGCATTTGACAAAGTGCCCCATGATATCCTGGTTGAGAAACTGAGGAGTTT
>NW_025335761.1:19795730-19858254 GCF_004798865.1 Varanus komodoensis | reverse complement strand
TTTGACAAAGTGCCCCATGATATCCTGGTTGAGAAACTGAGGAGTTTTGGGATAGACCAGTGCACTGTCTGATGGATCAGAGCATGGTTGACTGACTGAAAGCCAAGGGTAACCATTAGTGGGGAATCATCAGGATGGCAGCCAGTGACAAGCGGGTCCCCCAGGGCTCTGTCCTGGGGCCTGTCCTGTTTAATCTTTTCATCAACAACAAGGAAGAAGGGGTGACCAGTCTGTTGATCAAATTTGCAGACGATACTAAAACTGGGGCAGTGGCCACAACTGAGGAGCAGGTACTCCAGATCCAAAAGGATCTGGACAGACTATGGAAGTGGGCAGGAGACAACAGGATGGTGTTCAATGTGGATAAGTGCAAGGTCTTGCACTTGGGGCATAGGAATGGGTGTCATAAGTACAGGTTAGGGGAGAAGTGGCTGGAGAGCAACACTTGTGAAAGGGATCTTGGGGTGCTGGTTGACTGCAGGCTGAACATGAGTCAGCAGTGTGATGTGGTCAAGAGGGCAAACGCACCCTTGGTTGCATAGCCAGAAGGGTGGCTTCTAGATTGAGAGATGTATTACTACCACTCTATACAACTTTGGTGCGCCCGCAGCTGGAGTATTGTGTTCAATTTTGGGGCCCTTGTTACAGGTAGGCTATAGCCAGGTTAGAGTTAGTGCAGCGTAGGGCCACAAGGTTGGTGGCCAGTTTGCAGGGAAAGCTGTATGAGGTGAAACTGAGGAAACTGGTTCTTTTCAGCCTGAAAAAGAGGAGACTCAGAGGGGATCTGTTGGCGACATACAGGTATGTGAGGGGATGTCACACGGAGATGGGTAGAGACCTGTTCTCCCCTGCAGAGGAAGGCAGGACGCGCTTCAGCGGAGCGAAGCTCAGTGAACCAAGGTTCAGCTTGGATGCCAGGAAGTACTTCTTGACAGTTAGGACCCCGAGGGTATGAAATGGGCTTCCAAGGGAGGTGGTTGAGGTCCCATCAGTGAGGGTGTTGAAGGATAGGCTAGACATGCACATGTTGTGAGCGGAGCCAGCTGGAGCCGGGGGTCAGACTAGATAGCCCGGGAGACCCTTTCTGACTCGCGCTGTTTCTATGTTTGTATGTATATTCTTAGGATTTCGACCAATTCATTCTCTGCAGCTTGGAACAGTTCTGTTGGTACTCTAGCTACTCCAAGTACTTTATTCTTTCCAAATGCTTTCAGAGCAGGTTTTACTTTCTTTCTAATATTACAGGCTTTCCCCTCATAGGCTTCTTTGAAGTCTATCATCCTTTTGTCTCTTTTGTACATATATCTATTTTTGACATTCCTTATCTAGGTTTAAATTCTCTTTCTTTCTTGGATCTTTTGAAAGAGGTCTCTTGTTTCTCCTCTTCAGTTGCTCTCTTGTATTTCTTTAAACTGGTCGTAGTCTCTACGGAGAAATGTGTTAACGGAGAAATTCATGGCATTTATTGCTGTCTCCATTTTTCCTATACTTCCATCATATTTTTTAAAAAGGGATTTTGAATTCTCTTGATAGTCTTTTTTATATTTTTAAACCTGTATGTGTCTAAGTGATCACCTGTTTCCCTTAATTATTTTAATTCAATATCACTCCATATTAGTTCTTTGCTTTGTGCTATAGTATCTGGAACTATCTTTTATTGATTTGCAACCCAATACTTTTTAACATGTGGAATACCCATTAATTTCTGCATTTGCGCTGCATATTCATCATCATCAATAATTCCAAGCTCCTTTAATAACTTCAGCACTTCCTCCTTTATATCAACTCTGTAATCTTTTCCATTATATGAAAACCTCAGAAAAATTGGAAACCCCCAGCTATATTTAATGGAATTCTTTTTTAATATTTGACAAACTTGGAACATACCTCTCCTCCATTGCATAGTCTCAGTACATAAATCAGGAAACACTTGAATCTGGTAACCTTCGAACATGATTGATGTCATATTCTGTAATTTCCGTCTCAATTGTTCTTTTTTGCATATGACCAGAATCGGGCTACAGTGTCTCTCACTGTTTTTCTTCCAGGTCTTCTTGGGCCAACTCTATGTATTGCATCAATATCATGTCTTGTAAAGGAGACATTTGGAAGAATAGATTTAGCCCAATCCAGTATTGATTGAATGAGTTCATTCTCATTCCGATCCTCTTGATATCCTTTAAGGTGTAAATTTGATCTTCGTTGTCTATCCCTGGATCTCAGTCACACTTTTTGAGACCTGATGTATCTTAGTCATCTGATTTTTTCACTTTTTATCTTGTTCTTCCATCTGAATTTTCACTCCTGTAATTGTTTATTCTTTTGAATTTGTTTAATTAAATCTTTTATTTCTACACCCATATTATCCATTTTGACATTTAATTGCTTAACATCCTCTTTCATATCAGTCTTCATTTCTCTAAATTCCTGTAAATCAAGCTTGTCTAGTTGTGTTGATGGTTGAGATGCTGGTATTGATTTTTCCGGTGATGATCTCTTTTTCCCATTCATTTCACAACTTTACTCTTTTCAAACACAAATCCAGTGGTGAAGTTTCACTTTAGATCTTTGTCAGACGCTTTCTGCACTCTTGCTACATTTTGACATCCAGCTACCAGAGAAAGTTTTAAATTTGTAATAATAATATTTTATGATCCACAGTTGTTATTTAATATTCAACTAGGATGAAGGAACTCTTGAATTTAGTAAGAACTAATATACAGACCACAATTGCAATTTAGCTTTCAATCAGCATATAGATCTCTTAATTTTCAACAGCTGCAATTTAACACTTAGCCTGCAGAGGGAGCTCAAGGATTGCTATTAGCAAAATACAGTCTTGTATGTGTTTCATCCTTTTTCTCAGACCGTGTATTTCAATACATCACTTCCTCTTCTTTATTTTTGTTGTTTCTTATCTCTTATTTCTGTAGTAGCAAAATAACACAGAGAAGCTAATCCTGGGACATTAATTAACTTTGATTTACCTTCCTCACAGCTCTGTCCAAATATTTTCTTTTTCAGCACCTTCTTGGCCTTCCAGCTGCGCATGGGGGGGCGAGGGAAATCTCGAGCGATAGTTACTATCTTCTTATCAGTCATTCAGAAAAAAAAAACAACCTCTACCTTTTTCCCCACTCTTCAAGCTGCTTTTAAGCTTTTAATAACAAGCAGCTGAGGTGTTTATAACATAAACCAGGGGTCCTCAAACTTTTTAAATGGGGCCAGTTCACTGTCCCTCAGACTGTTGGGGGGCTGCACTATAGTTTGAACAAAATATGAATGAATTCCTATGTACACTGCACATTAAAAATGAATTAAAATTTAAAACAATTAAAAATGTTTGCTCCATCAAGCTGCTGCAGAAGCCCAAGATGAGGTGGGGAAGAGCCTTCTCTGGGCAAGCTGCAGCCACCTCGCCGAGCCCAGGGGCAGCTGCTCAAAAGTGGCAGCAGGTTGTCCATCGAAGGGCGCAGCTCCCGTGCCCCCGGGGACGTGACTCACATACTTAAAAATGGATTTTAAAAGTAATATTTTTTTATCTTCAATCCTTTTTTAGTGTCTTCATCTCTCTCTCTCTCCCACCCTCTTCTCTTGTTTCCTGCTCCATATTCCCGCTCTGTATATGCATGCAATGCGGGTGGGAGGGGAGAGCCAGCATACACGCAGTTGAGCTTTTACAGTTAGGTGCATGTGCCAGCTCTCTGGTCAATTTCAAAGAACGCCTGTGCCAGCTCAGAGCTTTTGGACTCACGTGGAGATCATTTTCTCCAAGTGAGTCCAAAAGCTCTGAGGCGGGCCGGATAAATGAGAATGGCGGACTGGATCTGGCCCGCAGGCCATAGTTTGAGGACCCATAACATAAATACTGTTTCTCAATCCGCAAACAGCTGAGCTTACTCTGCAGCTTACTCTGGACCAGGCCCAGCAGTTTCCGATTACAAAAACAGCACTTAGTCCACATCTGTATTTCAACCCTTCCCAGGAGAGAGACAAAAGAATTAACTTTTGTTTCATGAATTTTTCTGTATTATTTGATCTTGAGTATATTTTAATCATATTTTTCTCGATGGTCAGGAGGAGTAAGAATTCAGTGTCTGGAGTCCATCCAAGCTAGCTCTGTCCCCGCTTTTCCACTATTTTTGATTGATATTATTTGGTTGGATTTTTCAATATAGATCTTTACTGCTTGTGCAACATCTTGCCGCAGTTTTAGAGGTACTCCCATTTCTTCTGAATTTATCATTTCCAAATTAAAACACTTTGTGTTCATCTGATTGAAAATGGCCCATTCTAATTAGTTCACACCAAGTACTGTGATTTTTAGCCATTCCATTCCTTGCTTTACAGTTTTCAGATTACTTTGGTTTATACTTCTCATGTTCCATGTTCCAGTTGTATGTATTTTCAGCATCAAACTATCCTTTTACCTCTGTGCAGGTGAGCCACTAGGTTTCTTTTCAGCTCTGTTCTAGTTGCATCATTGGTGACAGCCATATTTATATTTGTACTTTGCTCTTCCTCAGTAACTTATTGGGTGCCTTCCAACCTGAGGATCTTCTGGCACTATCTCTTGTTTCATTTTGGATTGTTTAATCATAAGATTTTCAAGGTTAAAAGATGCTGAAGTAGTTTACCATTGCCTTCTACACAGTCCTAATCAGAGTTAGTGTGGACATCACTGCCATTATCTGTGAAAGATCTGCCAGTGTCGCTGTCAGCTACTGCTGCTACTCCATAGCTGTCTTTCAGAAGTTTCTCCACCCCTGTCACCATTAGGGAGATCCATTCTTTTCTGCTGATGTGACTATTACTCCTGAAAGGGGTGGATATATCTTAGTCTGGTGTTTCAGCTTTGTTCACTCTACCTTGGGGTGACCCTGCTAGGGCACCAGCCTACTAAAACAGTCTGGCCTCCTGACATTGCTCTCAGCTTCTCTGAATTTCTCAAATCCTCTCACCACATTAAGGTGTGCTTTCAAGAGAGGGTTTGCATGAGTATTTTTTTATTGTTGTAAATAAGATTTTTGAGACTACAATTTAAGTGGAAAATTCAGCCGAAGCAAAGAAGGGTATCTGAACTCTTTTCCCCTCATGCTGTTTTCATAGAAAACCACAAACCAGATGCTCAAACTCCCATTATCTGTATAGTATTGGAATATCAAAAGAATTGCAAAGCTGTTGATAGTGTGGATATGCATGCCTAACATTTTCTTTGCTTCACATGTTACTATCAAAAGAGACCCTGAGGAGAATGGAGATTCTAAACTAGAAGTGGATAACTTGTGGCTCTCCAGGTGTTTGGCCAGCAATTCCCATTGTCCCTAGCCAGCATAGCCCATGGTAAATGATGGTGGGAATAGTAGGCTGAACTCTGGAGAGATGCCCAGAAATTGCTCACTCCTGTTTTGAACAGTTTGATGGAAGGAACAATTCTGTTTCTTTTGCTGTACACACTCTCTTGTCCCATAGAAAAGCATAGCTTAGGAAGGGACTGTAAAAGCCATCAAGTCCAAACCCCTGTTCTGCTTCCACATGTGGTCACCAGTCTGGCTGCAGGCCCACACCTTTCCAGCTTAGGTAATTAGATTAACTATTAATTTAACTTAATAATTACTTATTTAATTTTGTACACTCTCATCTCTTCCATGCTTTACAGTGCCTTAAAATCTGGAAAGGAAGCTAACATCTATTTGCTTAGTTAAGCATCTAATTTGACCCTCTATTTCAAATACCAGATTCTGATAGCAACAGTGTCAAGTGGAGTGACTTGAGTTTGTGAAACAAGGATAGGCTGGACATGCACATGGTAGGCCTGTCATGAGTGGAGCCGGCTGGAGCCGGGGGGTCAGACTAGATGGCCCAGGAGGCCCCTTCTGACTCACTATATTTTTATGTTTCTAAATAATGCTGTGTATTTTTGCCAAATCTGTTTATTGTGTGTGAGTTACCACCAAGTACACTTAAGACTTCACAAAAAATAGAGCATTAAAGCACATTTTTCTTTGTTTTCCTTTCCCTCCATCACCAACAGCTATTACTTGCTTAATTCAATCAAGCTATATAACTTTGTAAAACAAAAAATAATCACATTGGCCAGGGACCTAACAGAATGTTCTGTTAAAGGTATTTTTGCTGCTTGATAAAACACCCAGCTGTTTTGAAATAACTGTATCTATTAAGATTTAGCCTAAGGCAGTGAAGAGTTAGAGGAAACCCTCTGTATAAGTAATTAATTTTGGTCTACATGGCTCTTCAAAATACTGAAATCCTTTCTATTATGTCTTTCCTTAGTCTGCTTTCATCCTGCAATTGAATGTTCAATCCCAGTGTTTTTAAAAAGAGAAATGCATCCCAAGATACATATGCATGTCTTTGGTTAATTTGATAAATTTGAAACACTTGCAATGGACATACTTTCATTTGACCAAAATTCCTGAATATTTGATTTT
This sequence comes from Varanus komodoensis, assembly GCF_004798865.1. NCBI lineage: Eukaryota > Metazoa > Chordata > Lepidosauria > Squamata > Varanidae > Varanus > Varanus komodoensis. Next base: position 19,851,802 of record NW_025335761.1, on the reverse strand, counting down.
TAATACATCTGTAAATGGATTGAAATGTTTTTAAGAATATAATGAAATGTGAGATTTTGTTTTTACTCTCCCTATATATAGTCCCTCCTTTTCTGTATCTCCTGAAAAACTGGTATTTTTGTAGACATCTAACCAAAAAACCTATTTCAGTAACTATGAGAATAAGAAGCTGTAAAATTAAAATAGACTTCAACTTGATTCTGGCTTTGAAACCTTATTTCTAGGACAGAAGCTACATGAAATAACCTGTGTTGAATTGTACTTTCTTTGTATTATACTGTACTTACTTTTTTCCATTTTTATACTGCCCAATAGCTAGAAAGCTCCCTGGGCAGGTACAAAGTTAAAAGTGCATATAAAGAAAGAAGCAAAAATAGCACTATCACAGTTCCGAATCAGTTGAATTTCCTGGACTGTTTTCAAAGAGAGCCCAACATAGAGCGTGTTACAATAATCCAGACGGGAAGTTACCAGAGCATGGAGAACTGTGGCTAGACTCTTGTAACTCAAGCAATAGGTCTGGATCTAGGAGCAGCCCCAAACTATGAACCTTGTCCTTTGGGGTAAGTGCAACCCCATCTAGGACAAGTTGAACATCTCCAAATGGACAGATGATTGACCCACAACAGCACCTCCATCTTGTCTCAGTTTATTGGCCCTTGTTGAGTCCATTACTGAGCCCAGACGCTGATTCAGAATAGCCACTCCCTCACCTGGGTTTAATTAGAAAGAAAGGTAGAGTTGAGTATCATCAACATATTGATGACACCTCAACCCATACCTCTGGATAACCTTCATTGGTTTTATGTAGATGTTAAAAAGCACAAGGGGGTAAAATAGAGCCCTGCAGTAATCCACGGCACAACTCCCATGGCACAGCACAATAATCCCCTAGCACTACTTTCTGGAATCAAGTCAGGTAGAAATGGAACCACTAGAATGCAATGTCTCCTAACCCAGCCAGCCTATCCAGAAGGATACAATGGTTGATGGTGTTGAAAGCCACTGAGAGGTCCAGGAGAATCAACAGGGTGGTGCTCCCCCATCTCTTTCCTGGCTAAAATCATCCCACAGGGCTGACCAAGGCAGTTTCCATTCCAAAACCAGGCCTGAAGCCTGATTGAAATGGATCTAGATGATCAGTTTCATCCAAGAGTGCTTGGCGATTCTTGGCCCCCACGAAGGGAATGGTGGCAACACACCTATCATTCGCATCCTCTAGGTCCAAGTTGGACATTTTTAGGAGTGACTTAATCACAACCTCTCTTTAAGGAGGCTGGCACCACTGCCTCTTTCAAGGAGGCATTTACAGTCTCCTGGACCCAGGGGCAAATCTCTTCCTTAGTTCCAACAATAAGGGTGAGGCATACAGGTGGTAACCCAAATTTGATGAAACACCTTGTCCATATCCTCAGGCCTCAATAACTGAAGTTCATCCCACAAAATTGGATAGTGTTTTGGATACCTCTGTTAATGAAACTACATTAATTGTGGTGTCCAATTTGTGACAAATTTGAGCTATTTCATGCCCAAAGTGCTGGGTAGATTAACCACAGCAAGCTACCATGGGTTCCATAGTTTCTTTTTCTGGTCCAAATAAAAGGGCACAAACCACTTGAAAAAGCTCTGCTGGATGGCACTGTGAACACTCCCAGATCACCACCCAGTCCTGAGCTGCCCTGGATAAGGTGGCCTCAGCAAGGAATTCAGACCATCCAAAGCCGCCATCCCTTGAGTCCTCAACACCAGGTCTGAGACCACTTCCATCAGCTCAGACGGAAAGTCCGATGGGCAGCACGATACCAGCGGAATCCCTAATCTGTCATGAGCACCTAGCATGAGATACAAACACTTAAGACCCTCACTCAACAAGCAGCCTAGAGGGGGAGATTGCATTTCTACGGATGATGGCCACTCCCCTTCCCCAACCCTTGAGACACTGCTGCATTGAATACCCAGATGGGCACAACTGACAAAGAGTAACCCTCTCATTTCACCCACCCAAGTTTCAGTGCTACAAGCCAATTCAGCTGGGATGACCTGGCATTTAACGGTAGTACCACCAAGCCTGAGATAAGGTCATACAGCTGTAAGGAATCATATGGTTGGGAAAGAACCAGAAGAGGGGATGCCTCTTCTTCATTGGCTTGTTAATCCCCCAACACCATATGTCCCCCTACCTGTGACCACACTAATGGAGGCAGCCCCTTGCTCCCCAGAGTTATCCAGGAACATCTAAAAACATACACTAGGAGAATAAAAGTGTTAACACCAACCAGCTGCTATACCTATGATAATAGTGTTGTCTTTCTAACACAAAGTCCCAGCACCCAAATGGCCGAGCAATATTGGCACTCCCTTTCAGCAGCCATCCAAGGCTGCTGCTTGTGACTGCAGGCCCCTAAAGGAGGCCTGTGCTAATGGAACACCCCACCTCCAGGTCCTCTGGGGCACAGCTGCGACGGTCCCTCCCTCCCTCCCTGGCTGCTCTCACCCACCAGACAGCAGCAACAGGCAAAGGGTGGTGGCATGCATTGTCCCATCCCATCCTTGGTGGCAGACAGGTAAGCAACAGGCAGGGTGTTGGGCAGCCTCGTCCTCATGCCCAAATTTTGCCTTCAAATGCCTCATTAGGAAGAGGAAGAACCAGTGAAGGAGATGGTTGTAGGTCAGTCAATACCAGTTAATAGGGTAGGTATGTTTTTTCCCCTTTTCAACAACCCACGTGGAATGGCTGCAGCTACATAACAGTTCTGAGAAGGACTGTGTAAACTACATAATAGCTATCAGAAATACTCTTGCAGTTTTCAGACAAGTCATTGATGGGTTCTGGGGGAGTAGGCCTCAAGATTACCAGACTATGGGCAGTGGAAAAATTTTCATAGAAAACAGAACTTGTCCTTTTCTCTGCATGTTTAAGCAAAGCAACAAACAACATAATACTGCCTCTTGTTGGAACTGGGGGGACTTAAAATTAAAGGGCGCTTAACATTAAAAGGTTTATTTTCTCCCTCAGATATCACAAAGACCATGGAAGAGACTGGATTAAGCTTGCACCCTATGAATAAGAATCACACCCTGAGTGGTTCCTTCCTTCCTTCCTTCCCCTTGGTCATTCTAGTGCCCCTTGCAGCACAGCCTGCACTGTCTCCCCTGCGTCTTTCCATTCTCTGCCATTTTTTCCCCTGTAGTCTCCAGAAAGTAGTTGAGGTTCCATCATCCATGTTTCTATTATGGCCCAGGTGTCTTTGTGTTCATTCATTCATGGTTAGTCTTTCTCAGTTGTTCAGGGGTACTCTTCCCTTTCCAATGTATGCAAGTCTTGCCTGGCCTATTACCTTGTCTGTAACCAGGTAAGAGAGTAAAACTGCAAATAGACAAGAAGGCTACATTAAGAATCCCAGTAAAGGTAAAGAGGGGGTGGGTTGTAGGTCTCCCCACTAGTAAAGTAATCTGCTGAATTTCTTATGTCCTCCATCTTTGGGACATTTATCTCCAGTTAGTCCAGAAAAGGGAGATGTTAAGGCCACCTCCTTTTTGTGGCTCCTCAGAGCTGTTACTGTGGTTTGACAGCTGTAGATTTAGAGCTAGATCACCTTGCAAGATACCTTTAGTGGGCCCTCCAAATCCACTGTTTTAGGTAGCTTCTCACCATACCTCTTCTTTGGTCTACCTCTTATCATATTAAGGGGAGAAAGAACAGAAACCTGTGCCTGGGCCCATCATTTCAGCTGAGAGATTATGTTTTCAAACACTTCTTCATTCTAGAATTAATCATTGCACATGGAAAGTATCTCAATGTAGAAAATCTCTGTTTTACCTTCCTCCAACATGCTTATTTTCTATGAGTAGCCATTTCTGGCTCCAAGAACCACTCAAGCATGTGAACCCCCACCTGGTCTGACCAGACACAGGCCTGTCTCTCCTATTTACTATTCCTAGAATGGCTCCCTGCCTCTGATCTGTGTCTGATTATGCTTCTTTCTGTTTGTGTGTGCAAAATTCTTTGTGGTCTCATTGCATCACACATGTGGGCAATGTCACGCAGTGCAAGCCCTGGATTGGAGAGGAACGACCAAAGCTAAACATCACAGAGTTGGCAGGAGCCCCTCCCCCTTCTGGGGCATTCAAATACACAAGCACCCCTGGGCTAGGACCTTTACATTTTTATCATATCTGCTGGGGTATTTCAAAAGCTTAAAATTGTGTTGTTCTTGACAGCTACCACCAGGTGATGCCATTCACTAAAGATGGGTATGCAATGCATAAGGTCCATAAATATGTCCTATAAGTGTTCTGTATACTTCCCTTGTTGTATGTCCGTCGATATGTCAAAAATCTCCATTCTGGAACAACATTCTTGAACTGATCCAAACTGCTCTGGATGCAAGGGCCAATGAAGCATCAAGGATTCCACCCACGTGGCTGGTTTTTGAGTAGACACTGGAGTAGGACAGGAGCAATACTGTATAAGTATTCATATGTTGTGAGCATATTTTGATTCCATCTAGCTAAAATAGTTAAGAAATTTTATTGTTCGCTAAAACAAAATTTACTGATATAAAATTAGCTTAAATTAGGTCTTGAAAGACTATATTTTATAAAAAGTCTAATACCAACTCTTGCATTAAGCTGTAATTTTTTCCTGTACATCTGATATATCAAACTGAAACAGTGCCGCTATCATCTCTCTTTAAGTGCTAGCCCCATCATCATTAAAATTGCTTTGATAGGGTTACAACTGGTATGTTTTAAAGTTAAAATGTGTGTGGAAGAATAGATTTGTTAGGCACTGGGAAACATTTTGGGACAGTTCAGGCCAATACAAAAGCACAGGCTCCATTTGAACCAGAATGGAACCAGACTTCAGAAGCTCAGTATCAAAAAGGTGGAAAAGCACCTGTTAAAGTGGAGCATCCAATTTAGGATGAAGCATCCCCAAAGTATGAAGGCAAAAACTGTTTCCAGTTGCACAAATAGAAAGGGGGTTCTACTGACAGTGTACAGTAGAATACAATAGTCTAAGAGGCAAGAGGGCCACTCTGTCAGTTTATTATTGTAAAGAAAACATTGTTTCATCCAATCAGAGAGGGGTGGATCGTGACTACTTAATGATGTGATATTCAGTGTTGGAAAACAGCGCCAAATTGTTAATTCTATGGATGATTCTCGATCTTATGATGTTACTTCCCTGCTTCATTCAGGGAACTTTAGAGGAAGCCCGTGTAATTATCAGTTCATAATTTTCATGTTTCCCCACTGCTTCATCCATCTTTTGTCACAGGCATTTCATTAAGAAAAATACAAACAATACAATAAGGCCATACAAACCCTTCTCATTGGTAGCACTAGGAACACTTTGTCTTGAAACACACCATGCTTCTAAGACTCACTTTGGTGATATGCAAGTGCCAAAAATAGAAGATACCACAATTTCATAACATTTCTTCAAGCTCCTTACACTATATTCATAGCTGAACAAGGAAATAAGAAAATATAATTGGTTCTTTTTGTACCTTTCTTCATGAGAATTCTTCACTCTGGATCTGGCATCATGATCTGCTGGCTTTCAAGATCTTTCAGACAGACACGGGTTCCTCTAGGGTTGTGGGAATAATTTTGGGAGAATGTCATTCCATCGTGTGAGCTACCAAAATAAGCTTCAGGCCAGTCAGGTTAGGCAATAGCTTGAAATTATTCACCTGGCTTCCTGTTTTGCCTGAGATAGATTGGGGAAAAAGATTTGCACATCAGCATGCCCTCATTCGATCCACATTTCAAAAACTGACAAGGGTGTAGTAGTATATCAGCTTCTCAAGAACCATTTAGGATGCAATCTTTTGCATGTCTTGTGAGAAAAAAAAATTCTACAACTTCCAGCATGCCTGACTGAGCCAGCTATACTGGCTGGAACATGCTGGGATTTGTAGAACTTCATTCTCTCCAAACATGTGCAGGATTGTACCCTTAGGATATTGTTTCTTCCTGAGCAAAACACTTCCCTGAACACAGACATTTGGCAGATCCAATTCATGCTGGAGGACTGAGACTTGCTGAAAAGCCCTCTCACAGCTTTCAGCTATGGTAACTTCCTGACTGAATTATTGTAACACGCTCTACATGGGGCTGCCCTTAATGATGGTCTAGATATTCAGAATAGAGCTGCCAGGATATTAACGGGGACAAGCAGGTATTCACATATAACACTGGTCCTCTATCACCTACACTGGCTACCAATTGAAGTCTGAGCTCAATTTAAGGTGCTGGTGATGACCTATAAAGCCCTAAATGGCTTGGGTCCTGGATACCTGAGGGAGTGCCTTCTTCCCTATATGCCCTCCCGTCCCTTGAGATCTGAGGCGGAGGCTCTGCTCTAGGAGCCCTCCTTGAAAGAGATTAGGAGGGTGGCTAACCAGAGGAGGGTCTTCCCTTTGGTGGCGCCCTGACTGTGGAACGCACTCCCCAGAGAGGTTGGCCTAGCACCAACGCTTTTTTCTTTTCAGCACCAGGTGAAAACCTTTTTGTTTTCCCATCATTTTAATTGGTCTTAATTGTGGTTTTTATATTTATCACTGGATGCTGACCATTTTTATTTTATTTGTGCTTGTTGTAAACTGTCCAAAGTAATGGGAAGGTATATAAAAGCCTTGAATGAATGAATGAATGAATGAATGAATGAATGAATGAATGAAGCATACTAGTTATATATTGTATTAGACTGCCTTCATAAGGACTTGATGGCAATTGTCTTCCACAACAATTGAGTACCTAATACTTTACAAATATTTATTTATTTATTTAGACAGCTTATATGCCACCCCCATCGCATAAGCCTCGGGGCGGCTTACAATCATAAAATCCCACATATAAATACAAAAAAATTCATTGAATAAATAAAATACATAAAATAAAATAAACAGCCTGGTCAGTTTAAAATCAACAAATCAACCTTAACAGTTAAAATAGTGTTTAAATAAAAAGGTCTTGGCCTGGCACCGAAAAACAAATAACGACGGCACCAGGCGGACCTCTCTGGGGAGCGCATTCCATAGGTCTATAGACTACAGGCAAACAAATCAATTTTGAAGGCTATTTGCTGATTCTCTTTGCCAGCTTGTAGGTCAGGTTCTCTGTGACCATCTGGGGAACTCCCCTTTTTCCTGCCATCCAAGTTCACATTTACTGCCTTATTTATATGACTGCAAACAGAAATCCTGCTTCAGGTCACGGTGCCCTTGAATTTACACCTGCAATTCTCCTCTTCCTCCATGCTTTTTAAGAGCCCTTTTCAAGGAGCTCTCTTGTATGGTTGCTTTATGCTTTAATCCCTTTATCTGTCAGATGAACCATTGTCTCTGGCTTCATAGCATAAGCAACTATTACTATTACTGCTATTATCTGTTGTGAATCTTCTCCCAAGCTCAGTTCTCTGGCATCTGGAAAATTCCTCCTAAGGAGGGAAGGATCATTTTGCAGAGATTCACATCAGTGGTTGCACAAACTGATTCCATGTCTTTGTGTTTGATGGTATAAAATATATACCACTGGGTTGATCCTAAAGAGTAAGCAACAATCCGAACATAACTATAATGATGTCAATGAAGGTTAATACTTCAGACGTGGGAGCTGGGTTAAGACGCATCCTCAGATATATTTTTGCATTGAGTTTTCATACTGTTCACCAGAGGGAAAGAAGATTTCCTTGCTCCAGGCTGGTCCAGACCAAAAGCACATCTAGTTCAGCAGACTGTTTCCAGTATTGGCCAGCCTTTTGCCCCACATAAGTTACAAAATGATCTCCAAAGAAGCATCCTCAACAACTGCTTTGACCTGAACCTGAAGGCTTCCTTGCACAGCTATCAGCCATTTCCTTCCATAAATTTACCTGAAACATGACCTTACTTGTGGCCGCACCCTAGTTAAAGAGCTCTCACCCAAAAGATCACCCCCACAATGCAATCCTGGACACCTTTTTTGGCATCTGTCAAGATGCCTTATTCCTTTCACTCTAAACCCCCATAGATACGCTGCACATGTTCTTTTAGAGCAAGAAAGAGGCTTCTGATGGTAAGCAAAACCGTGGGTTGAAAGGAGTGATCTCATGTGCTTGGGCTCGACCCTATCCCGGCCGTTTACTCCGTTTTTTGAGCAAGTTGCTTGTCCTTTGCCACTACTCCCAAGGCAGCGATTTTGTGTTGTGCCCAAGACAGTTTCCCAAATTGCCAAATGTGACCACAGCCCCAAAAGATGATCCACCTCTGGATAAGGCCCAACTCTGATTGGGTTTTTAGCAGGAAATAACATGCTTTTGCTTCATTTGGTTTTCAGTGGTGTTAAGCTCAATGTTTTTCTCTCTTTCCTCTTTGCTCTTTAGCCCCTGTTCTACTTTCGTTATGAGGTCTACATTTCTTTTAGTGATATTATTGTTGTTTTGACTGTATTGGAAGCTACTTTGGCTGATGAGTTCCTTGTTAGATCAGAGGGGTGCTTTTATTAATAGCAACTCCACGATGTATAAAAATGACAGGTGAAGTAAATTTCACTGTCTTTTACATATCTCAAGCACAGCTGTCTTCATATTCCCCCATCTTGTGTATTTACAACAATTTACTAGTTAGAATTGATTCAGCAGTCTGCTTTCTTCCTTCTACGCTTCAGGTGAACGGCCTTTTATATTGTAAAGCACTGCATATACAGTTTGGATGTGTTTAGTCAGAAGAAACATCCAATGACATCCAGCATACCCCACCCAGTGATGCATAGGACTGGACCTTCATTCAATTAAATGGACATCCAACTTGTTTATTAAATGTCCATTTAAAAAAAATGCCAATATCCTGCTTTGGGTAGAGAAAGGAAGCAGATTAATAGCACTATCAGTTTCCAGCCAATTGGTGCTGTGTGCAGTCAGTGTCTGCGAAAATCACACAGAACCAGTTTGTTTGAACTCACAGCAGAGCAGACAGCTGTATGTCTAAACAAAATGTGTCACATGCACCCCATTCCTTTTTTAAAGCCTCAGTTTTCTCCTACTGTGTCTCACCAGATGAAACTGAACTGAAACAGGCACTGTGCGAAGGCTCCGTGAGTGTGCTGCCTTTGTGCAGTTTGTTTCAAGCCCTCTGATGCTGGTTGTTTCCTTCCTGCCCACCCACTCCACTGCCACCTTACTGCCCTAAACTCCGCTATGTCTACTTTTCAAAGCTATGTATGTTATGACACTGAAAGCTGCTTTTGATACCTGTTCCAGATAACTCCTAGCAAAGAATATTTCTTTGTTCAAAAGGCTTTCTAAAATGTCCCTAACATGTCTTGTTCTGGTGTACCACACAGGCAGTCACTTTACAAATATGTAACCAAGAACAGAAGGTAATATGTCATAAAGAAAAAATGAGAGACCTGGAAGTTGTTCTGTGTGGCTAACATCTTTCCCATTTCTTACTTCACACTAATGTCCTGAGTACAAAGCTCAGGGAACCAAGGTTCAATTTGGATGCCAGGAAGTACTTCCTGACAGTCAGGACCCTGAGGGTATGGAATGGGCTTCCACGGGAGGTGGTTGAGGCCCCATCAGTGAGGGTGTTCAAGGATAGGCTGGACGTGCACATGGTAGGCATATCATGAGCGGAGCTGGCTAGAGTTGGGGGTCAGACTAGATGGTCCGGGAGACCCCTTCTGACTCATTCTGTTTCTATATGTAAAAGTTGAGTCATTTGGCACTAGATATCCTTGCTCCTTGGGCAGAACATGTCTGGCAGAGTGAAGTGCTAATTTTTGCCATTACTTAATGTAGTGCAGGCAACACCATCATCTTCACTGTTATTATTTAAGGGCTAGATGCCAGTTTAGCAAATGGCATTACAACATTTTTAATTACAGCAGTGAGACATATAACAGGCCATGCACTGTTGGGTGATAGGACCACACCACTATTTCCCATGAGGTGTCACTGAACGTACGAGAGGCTCAGTAAAACACCCTAGGCAGGGGTTGGTATTTTAGGAATCACTAAGTAGAGGGATTTATGGGTGCTTACAAATCCATTTATTTTTTCACTCCGTTTCAGCACTTCATTTATTAAATTTAATTGAGGCTGGGTTGTTCCATGTGATGATACTGTCCTCTTGTGACCTTCTTGTATATTCCTACCACTGCAGCTTCCACCTTTTTTTAACTGCATGAAATCTGTTATCTAACAAAAGATGGAAGTAGCACAGTGCCTTCCAGCAGCACTCAGTGCCCTCTGTTTGGAAGCACCCAATCCCTTGTGCCCTTGATTTCTCCTGACAGTTTGACTCTTTTGACAACTGTCATTAGAAATCAAGGAGGGAACAACCAAATTGGAGCCTCTTCTGGGCAATGCCCAGCCTTGGGATCTGCTGCACCTTGGCAGGAGGCACCCTCCAGATGTTGCTCCAGCTGCAGCTCTGCAAGCACAGCTCACAACAGAAATAAATAAGAGTTTTTGTGCAAATAAATTGGGGGAAAAAGAAAAATGATGGTCAACCACTGAGATCCCCTCCAAGGTGCTACTTGGGTATTTTAAAGAGGCTGTGTCTGTCAAAATGGGGACCTTCAAGAAAATAGGAAGAAATAAGCATGGTGAATATGATCATAACCTCATTTCTTGCTTCAGGGAAAGGGGAAAAATGCTGCGGCGATCTGAAACATGTCATGCTCAAGGCAGGAAGGCACGCACAGGCAGTCTGCCTCACAGTATCTCCTGGGCAGGCGGGAGGGAGGGAGTCTACAACCACAGTGAGCCCCATTATCAATCAGGCTTACCATGGGCTGTTCACATGTTCGCTAACCCACAGTAACGTATGGCCAGGGTGGGCTAGTGTGACATAAGAAGACACCCTGTATCCCTGGCCAAGGAGACCAGTGGGATTGTCTATGTTAGATGCAGTACTTTCCAAGTCCAGAGGCTTATCCCTATATGCAGCCAAGTATATTGCCTCATGAGTAATGGAATTAAAGGGAAAGACTTAGGATCCAGTAAGGGGACTGGAAGTACTGGGAGAGGAAGTTTGTGGGAAGAGGCCAGCATAGACTGTTTGTGCACATGTCTAACTGAATAAAGGTCTCTGCTGAGATACCAGGCCTGCTCAGGATGTCTGTTTATGAATCCTGTGTTGCTCATTCCACCATTCTGTGCGCTGCAGCTCTTACTGGGGCAAGTTATCCTTCCTACCCACTTGAATGTGGGTTGTAAGATGATTAAGGTAAGATAAGCCCAAGGGCAAGGAGGAATGCTTCATCATTATTAATTTTTGTCGAGTGCTCTGAAAGATTGCTTTGATTGGAAAGTGCCACAAAACCCTCCCAGTAAATAAATAAATAAATAAATAGGCAGGCAAGCAAGCTACAGGGCCCCAGGAAATCCTTGTTGTTACTCACCAGAAGACCATTTTTAAATGCATTGCACAAGCTGTACTGTCTATAAGTACTTTTGGAGTTTATGCTGCAACTCCAAAAGTATTTATAAGAGAGGAAACACCGTGAAGCACATACTTATTTTTAAGTAAGCATACATAAGATTGCAGAGTTGATGAGTAAAGCCTCACATATATACTGTACAGGTATCAGAAAGAAACAGAGAGAAGTTTGAAATAAGATCACTGAAACAAGACCAAGATGTGTCTCTAGGATGCAAGGCCATTGGTGGATGCTTGTGCAAGATATTAAATTGCATCAGAAATGTTGAGTGTTCTGGGCAAATGTAGCTGTGCTACAAAGAAATGGGGAATTACACAACCTCCAAATAAAAATTCACAAAAGCTAAAGCCAATTCTGTGGAGAAGAGCTTGTTCTTATATAGCTCTCCCCCAGGTCTCCCAGCTGGTGCTCATCAGGAGGCTTGGAGCTCCAGCAAGGCCTGGGGCTGATTCAGTGAATACTAAGGTGGGCTTCTGGTTCTGACCATCAGGTGAAGGTCCAGAGCAGCTTGAATCCTGACACAAGGCTATATCCTCCCCCTCCCCACAAACACACAGTACCAGTCTCACTGGTGCACCTGCAGCCCACACATGCAGTTACAAACATTATGGGTGCTGCTAGCAGAGAAATAAAGTCCATTTTCCCAGGTGGGTAGTGCAATGTTGCAGTCATACTAATGGGAGTGGTGAGGGGGAGGGCATGTGAGAGCAAAACAGATGTGAATTCTGTGCTACAAATCATTAAAAATGCTGTTCACTGACTTCTCTAAAAATATATGTGCAGTTTTCCCAGATCTATCTAGCTGATCACTGTAGGGACCAGGATACAGAAGCGGGGAGGAATCCATAGGCCCCTGGTGAACCCAGAACCTCCTTTCTTGTGTGCTAATGTCTGTACATTGGTGACTGCTGTAAAATTTCCTTTATAATGGCATTTAAAGAAACATGAAAGCTTGATCATCTTCCTATTTGATCCTATAGAAGTCCTTTGGACTCAGTGGAAAGTATACAATTTTAATATCAGGCCTTATTTTAAATAAAGCATTATAGAAAATAAGCTAACAACCTCCCTAAACAAGCCGAGTCTGGCTCTGTGGCAGAGTAGCGTACCTGCATTCTCCCACTCTTGTTCTCTCTTCTATCTCCACCCCCCCCACCCCCCATCTCTATCACCTGGGAATTTCACCATTTCTCCTCTGGGTTTCCAGGTGTGAATTCCCTTCCAAGGACCCAACCCAAATAGAAGTATGAGCTAATGAGGCACTGCCCTTTCCTCTCCTCACTCACCCTTCCAGGAGAGAAACTAAAAAGGCATGGAAAGTTCCAGAAGTCCAACTTGCAGGCTGAACCTATATTCTGCCACAAAGCAAAAGGCTAAAGGTCTGTTCAAGGGAGGAGTGGCCCTGCAGGTGTTTTAGCCTATACCTCCCATGATCCTTTACCATATGATATTCTGGCTAGGTTTGATGGAAGTTGTAATTCAAAATTTCTAGTGAGCCACAACTTTCTCAGCCCTTTTTAAGTGCTGGTAGAGTCGTCAGACTCCTGGTCCAAGGTCAACTGAGGGGAACTTCAAGAAAGCAAACAAAAACAAAAGCCAACAGCAAAGTAGCAAGGCCACATTCTATTCTAGGGCACAACAGAAAACACAGTAACTCTTACTCTAACCCTGTTAAAAACAAAGATCAAGGCAAAGAACTGCTCATGTTTTTCATGCCAAACTTCTGTGCCTTAAGAGACATTAGCAGCTGATTATACGTATCTCACCATCACGAGAGTGTCATACACCTATTTAGGCTGGACTACTGCAACAAGATAGAGCATTGTTTTGGTCAGTTGCCAACCAAAGCACTGTGGTCTCACTGTGGCAGTGAAGGGAAGGACTGATTGTGTGTGTGTGTGTGCGCGGGGTGGGGGGTACACAGGAAGAAGACCCTCCATATCCTGGGACTAATCTAGCCTGTGAACGTAAGAACATAACAAAAGCCATGCTGGATCAGACCAAAGGTCCATATAGTCCAGCACTCCAAACTCATGGTGGCCAGCCACCTGGCCAGGGGATCCCTCAAGCAGGATGGGTACAAGACCTCCACCTGCCCAAGCTCCTCAGCAACCAGAGTATGCAGGCAGGCCACCTCTAGCAAATAAGGTAGCGCAACAAGGGTAGCAGCCCCTGAGAGATGGGCATTCCCCATCCTACCCACTGAGGGCAAAACAATAAGACCCTCTTGTTTGTTGTCTGACTGTGAGAGAGACAGAGAACACCAGCAAGTCATATTCTATATAGCAGGCCCCGTATCTGCTCTCTCAGTTACTGCAGCATCACTTAACCAAGGTTGACCATTCGCCCCCCGCCTTTATGGGCACAGGACCTTCACAAAAGTGGAAAGCCCACAAATACCTCCAGGGGACTATGCGCTCTGTTTGGTGACACCATGCTCTTTGTCTTGGTACTAGCCTCACTCCCCTTTTTTGTCTTTCAGTGGGCGCAAAGGCTCTAGAGATATTCACAATTTTTCCCTAGAGATATTCATGGCTTTTCCTAGGGATATTCATGGTTGTCCCACTTTTGCACAGGCCCTCTGCCCCAAACCTTGTGAATGTAGTGTTTGCTACTATCTGTGGTTTCAGGCATCCACTGGGGAGTTTGGAAGGTATCCCTGTGGATATGGGGGTCCTGCAGTATATTAAAAAACTCTTCCTTGCAGGTGTACACTAACAACATAGAATGAGCCTTTTCTCCGGTTTGGGACCAACTGGCACAGTCATTGTGCACAGCCAATTTATATGGTTACCTTTTTGTAATGATTAGTAGCAGAAAATGTCATAGCAGGAAACATTCAGTTACTTTTTGTGTATGGTTATCTTGACCTACACTTTCTTTTAGGACATCTGGTGTCAAAACATCTGCCTCCAGGCTTATTGTTACAAATTCTGATCTTCTTGACAGAGGTTTGCTTAATATTTTCGACCCTCTTGTGTCTCTCTGATAGAACTGACCCTTGTTTGGTCATCAAGAAAGATTTATATTCTCCTCGCCCACAGCAGCTTGGGCTACCTCTGCAGGTGCTGCCCCCTGCCCAAATGCCCCCTCCAGGATCTACCAGCAGCTTCGGAAAGGCCTGGGAACAAGACAATGATGCACTGACCTTTCGCCCTGGGGAGGGCATGGCATGGAGCAGCAGCCCGGCCCCAGCTAAGCTGTGGCTGGAGCATTTGAGTCGTGGCCTTGGCTGGGGTGGATCCACCATCCCTCACTGGAGAGGCTGCAGTGCTGACGGAGTCACCCAGGACTGGGGCAGCTTTTCTGGCACTTCAGCTTTCTCCGCCGGGGAGGATGCAGCGCAGGTGACACAGCCCCGGGGCAGAGAACAATGCTTTAAAGAGGCATCCGCAGGCCCTGTGGCATCATGCAGTCCACAGAGGGCTGGTGGGATCATGTGGCCCCACCGACGCCAGTTGCTCACCCCTGCATGAGGGACTGTTCGGAAACGGGAAGGAGCGATGTGGCACGCATGTAGGATTGCTAAGGAAGGAGTGAGCAGATGGCAGCTCGTGTTTGGCAGTCACATGAAGGCTGAGGAATGCAGTGCTGGACTTAATTACCTCAGCTATTCCTGACCTGTTTGGTTTAACAATTAACTGCTGCTTCATACAACACTATTATAAAATGCGCCTTGGCACTTTAAGTGCTAACACTGCAGGAGGCTGTCTAAGTGATGACTGCATATTTGAACACTTCAGCACTCTCATATAAAACTTCAAAACCTGCTTGACAGTTCCATCCGGCACGAGCCTCCTGGAGGTCAGGGCCATGGTGCTCACTTCCATGGCAGCTTACCGAGGTCGTGCCCATTCAGGCCTACCCAAAACAGTTTGCTGCCTGAGGTGGAGCAGCCTCCTCTGCCCCAAGGTGCCTTGTAACCAAGCCGATTGCACTATCTTGGCACCCCAAGTGGAAAAGCGCGAGTGTCTCCCCTGCTCATTGGGTGTAAGCCTGTGTGTACTCAGGGAGAGGGAGGCTCTGCAACTCTGGGCATGCTAGCTGGGGAATTATGGAAGCTGTAGGACTTCCTCGCTCTCTAAACACACCATTACATTGCATCTATTTCCCCCTTTTTTCCTTTCATGAGGACCCCAGGGCAGCTTACATAGCTCTGTTTTATCCTCATATCAACCCTGTGAGGTAGGTTAGGCTGAGCATGACTGATTGGCCCAAAGACAGGGTTGGATCCTAAATAACCATTTCCTGCCCTTCAATGCCGCCCTGAGGCAGCTGCCTTACTCTGCCTAATTATAGGGCTGGCTCTGAAGCTGTGCTCCACAAGAATCATTGTAACCTGTTTATGACCAGCCATCAGGAATGTAAGCGCTTTTCCTGGAAGTCATGGTCATCTAGTACTGGGCACAGGGAAGTGATGACTCCATGCCTGTATGTTCCCCAAATATGACTGGGGGGTCAGTGTCACCGCATGGCTGAGAAACAAACATCAAAGCTAAGTGGTTCTCCCTCACCTTTCTTGCCTTTGCTTGACATGCAAATCCTGGCCTGCATTAAGACATTACGTCTGCACTCTGGGTTCATGTCAACCCATGAAGCAAGATGCAACGCTAGAAATGAAGTCCCAAAGATGTCACACAAGGAAAGGGGCAAAAGAGAAGCATTTTGCCCAGGGAATCATCCTGCTTTCTTAAGACCACCAAGAAATATTGTCGAAACGCAGGACTTTTCCCTGCAAGGAGCCCAGTGCAGCTGATATAATCCTCCTGTTCTTGCTCCCGCTCCCCCTATCCTTTGGTTGTGACAAAGAATTAAACAAAGATCTGCCATCAACAGCACGCCATGTTCAGAGAGCATGTACTTCAGTATAGCACGTGCTGGGAATGGAGGAGAGTGACTGCTTGTTACTTTCACGGTCTCTCTACAGGCCTTTGTCTGAAGCAAAACTAATGGACTTTCGCTGTGATTCAGTTCTTATGTTCTGTGCATGACCACTCAGAAGCAAGCTCTGCAGCATACTTTTCTTCTGCAGGACTGTGCCCTGAACTTGACTTTGCTGACACTGCATAAATATTTCTAGTATGAACTTGAAAAATGTAAAGACCACAGAGCCTTTACCTTAGCCAATGCTTGGGGCAAATAGGTGCCTAGAAGGAAGAACTAGCCTCCAGGCTCTTTTTCACATCCCAACAGCCTCTATGCAATCCCCCATGACTGTTTCCAGCCCTGCAGAGAAGTGCACTGTACTTCCAGATGGCGCGTCAACGACATTGTCACCTTGCCATACTCATGGGACAGTGTGGTGGTGCTGGTGATGGTGGAGCACTATCTTCCGTTCCTAATTCTCACTGCTTCTCTTCTCCAGCAGAGAACCTGTTAAGGAGAAAAAGATGGAATAGCATTCTGCTTGGTATGGCTAGGAGATGTCTGTCTGGAAGCATGCTCTGCTTGGGATATTACGAAAGCAGATTCAGTGTAAATAGGATTATCATGGGGAAAGTCCAGCAGGACTGAGGCAATCCTAAATTAGACTGCAACCCATATCCACTTAACTGGGAGTAAGCCCCATGTAATCAAATGGGCTACATTTCGGAACAGCCATCCATAAGATTGTGCTGCTGGAACTTTTCTAAGCTGCTGCTGAGAGCTACCAAACTCTAGAAATATAGTAATAGGCTACATAGTCAAGTTATGTGATAGCACCTGTTTAGAATTTTTCCTTACTGGAGGTGATGGGCAGGTTTCATCTTCTGCATTGGCCAAGGGGGTTCAGGCAGTGCTTAATGCACTGTTATGCAAAGGAGTGGTGACATCTGCTTTTTTGTGCGAACACTCTTGAAAAAGTCTTTCCTGGGCCCAGAGATTTATTTATGAAAGCTATGAATGTGTCTTTGATTGCAAGGTGTTTGCAAGGGTGGTAGCTTAAAATGCTCTTAGGGAATACAAAGTATCTCGACCAAATTCAGCCTGGGTTCTGGAAGGAATTGGCCTGGGGCAAGGGGAGTGCAGTCTGATTGCTTCCCTTTGACCTCACCCACCACGGCATCCTCCTGGATTGAGACCATGAAGCGTGGGGGGGGGGGCATTCGGTAGCAGGGGTTCTGGTCCCATCTGTGAGTTGGTTTCTGAGAGTGTTTTGATGGATATGCCATGTTGGCACCTTGGCACATTCTTGGTGCCACAGGGCATGTTCTTATCCCCAGCACTTTTTAGCCTCTATCTGAGGCTCTTGGGGGCAGTCATTAGGGGATGCTGAGCATAGTGGCCTCCACCTCTATTACCTCTGATCAAGTGTGACTTCACTTGACCAGTTCATAGATGTGGCAAGGGGCCACATGACACCCATCCAACTGAAACTGAACCCTAATGAGACAGGCTCTTGAGTGGGTGGTTTTTGCATCCCACATATAGGTAATTTATCTGTTCTGGGTGGGATTCCACTCCATATCCAACAACAGGTGTGTAGGGTGGGGATGCTGTTGGATACATCTGTTGCCATTGAAACTGAAATAGTGCTACTGGGAAAGAACCCCTATTATCAGCTTGGTATAACATTTACCACCATTCCTGGATAGGGATCCACGCACTGGCAACCTCATGACTGTGGAGTGTTTTTGCCAGCTGGGAGAGCTGCCTCCTTGCCTGGGCGCTTTCCCTGTGGCTGCTATTACAAGCTACGCTTGGCTCCGTTAATGAGTGCTATTTTACTGTTTTTAGAATTTCTATTTTTGAGGTTATTGTATTTAGCACGATTTTGTGAACCAACTTGAGCTTTGTTTCCCGGGACGCAAAAGAAATCCGAAATACAGACAATTATTTCATACAGCTGTTCACGGCACAGCAGTCCTGGCCTTCGTTAACGGTGCCATTAAAATCATCCACGGAGCCCCGCGACCTCTGGCCGCGGCTCAAGCGTGGGGGCACGTCCAGTCGTGCCCACCTGCTCCGAGAGCGCCGGGCACGTTTGCCGCCAGCGAGCTCGGGCCGGGCGAGCTGAGCAAGCCGCGCCGCGCGTGCCTGCAGAGGGGCGAGCCGGCGGGGTCGGCCGCAGCCGCAGCGTGGTGAGGCGCCCGCCCGCCCGCCTTCCCCCTGGGGGGAGGGCAGCCCCTCCTTCCCGCAGGAGCGCGGCGGTCACGCCGTCGATCGCCCCCTTCGTCCCCGCCGGCGTCGTGTGCCCCCCTTCCTCTTTTCCGTTTCGCGGTTTGGCCTGCCTGGGCCACCATAGCCGCAGCGGAATCTGGCTGGCTGGGATCTGTCAGAGCGAGCCCTGCGCCAGAAGGAACACACAATCGCAGCAGGCAGGGCTGGAGCGTGTGAGCCGCCGCCGCCGCCGCCGCATTAATAGTAGTCGCCAGCCTGGAACTTGGCAAGAGGAAACAGCTGAGCGTGAACGAGGAGGGGAGAGGAGGGGAGGGGGCAGCGGAGACCCCGCAGCCCTCCCTCTCTGGGAGGGGGCCGGGCTGGAAGAGGGGCTGGCCGCCTACTCCGCGCGGACGCTCCGGCTACTTTCAGCAGCCCCTTTGCTGTCAACTTGCAGGCTGTAGCGAAATGGACCAACGCTGAACAGTAAAGCCGGCCCTTTTGCTGGGCTCTCCCTGCCGCCCTCCTGCCCCCGCCCCGCTTCGCTAGCCTTGCTTGAAAAAAAATTCAAACCTGCAAGAGGAACTCCCGACCTCCCCCGTACTTTGAATGCTCTCGCTGCCTCCTTCTCCCTCTCCTCCATCGCCGCCACCGCCGCCCGCTTGCAAAGCAACGATACCCCGGGAAGGAAGGAAGGAAGGAAGGAAGGAAGGCGGCGGCGGAAGAAAAGGGCGCCTTTGGCTCCTACGGGGGCTTTTTAAAAAGGGGTGGGGGAGGTAGCTGCATGGACGTGCACTGCGGGGAGGGAGAGAGTCGTTTTAATCCGCTGTCTTTTCCTCCACAAAGCGCCGCTGCCTCTTCACCAAGGTAACAAATCTTGAGCCGTACCGTGGTTACCTCTTTTCGTAAAAGGTCATTTCGTTGCTTTATTGTAGCAAACTGTCCTGACGGGTTGAATTTGTTCCCCGACTTCTCTGCGTCCTCACGGTAACGCTGCTTCAAAACGCTTTGGCAGAAAAGGAAAAACGGTGTGTTATCTATTAGCACCTGGGCGACTCGGGCATTGCTCGCCTCTTCTCATTTGTGGGCAGAAAGATTTTTCTATTTATTCTTTTGTAATCGCAAACTTCTGTTGGAACATCTGTGTAGGCTTCCTTTTCCAACCCTCTTATCAGTCGAGGTGTGGAAGGTTTGGAGGCTCCTGCCTCTGATAATCTTAGCTGATTGCGATTTTCTTGATAAGTATGAGATGACTGTTTGAAAGGGTATATAATTTTAGACTTGCAAAAATACTCAGTAAATTGCAATATGAATTTTGACATCATCTAAAATGTCAGTGATATCTATTCCATGTTTACTCATTGCTTATGCATCTGACTTCTGTGTTTTAACACTGTAATTTAAATACCAGAACCATGTATAATGCATTGTTACTCCACTCAGTGCCTGTGTGGACTCCTAATTCTGCTAATTCTCCTAACAGTACTGGACTTCTAATTCTACTGTGAAGTCTCCTGTATTAATCTCTTTAATGACAGCTGAATGCTAAGATTGCTCTAAGGCAAGGTTTGGGCCATAACTTTAAACGGTGACATTTATAGTGAAGTGACAATTTCAGCCATCTTCCTCTCCATTAAATTGTCTACTTCTTAAAACTGTTCTCACTTGCCTATTTGGAGTGCGGGGGGGGGGGGATTTTCTGCAAGACCAGATGATATTCAGGGATCTTTGATACAGATTGTCTGTCATTTATTCTCTATTAGATATAAAGTGAAGATACACTTGAAGATGTAGCACTGCCTTATGTTGGGCTTTTTCCCTCTCTTTCATCTCCCAAAGGTCCATATTGATCTGTGTCTTCTGAACTGACAAAGGAAGAATCTGGAATAGTCATAACACAAAAGCTTAAAACAACTGTGCCCTGAAGCGGGAGCCTTATGATGAAGTGAACAGGGAGGGTTTGGAAACTGGAGTCTCCTGAGAGAAATGTGAAACGCAGCAAGGCCAGACCCTGAACTTCTCTGGCTTGGTGGTGGTGGAGAGGGTTTGAGAGGGGGGCGGCACTTCCCCCCCCAACAAGGCTATGATGTCTGTTGAAGGCTCTACAATTACAAGTCGGATAAAGAACCTGCTTCGATCTCCCTCTATCAAACTGCGAAGGAGCAAAGCAGGGAACAAGCGAGAAGACATCAGTACTAAGGTGAGTTATGGAATTGAGCATCTGAGTTTCTGTAGCCTACTGAAGGCTTCACTTTTGGCAGAGTGCTTGGCTGTTTTGGGAAATGTGGCATGAATGGTGGCTCATAAATCGCTTGGGGGGCTGTGGGGGGGTGCTGGTTGCTGCCTCTGCCACCTTCTTGAACAGTATGTAACACAACTGGAAAGACAGCCTTGCTGTTTGAATGTGCCTGAAAGTTGCTCATCTAACTGGAAGGTACTTCAGGGTACATTGGAGCTGGATAAGTATGATGGCAATGCAAGCTTGCATATCTTTACTCATAAGTAAGTCCCATTAAGTTCAATGAGACTTACTTCCAGGTGAGTCTAGTTGATGCTTCTCAGAGCAATTGATATTAAAAGGAGGAAAGTAAGGGAGGGGTATGTGACTGCTTGGTTAAAAGAAATCATCTATTTACCTTTTGGATTAGCTGAAGTAACAGGTGAATGATGCCCTAGTGTTTCTCAAGAGATTCAGCCTTTCTTTCTACAGCTTATTTTATTTGACACATTACTGATGATTAATTTTAATTAACAGGATTTAAAGTCTCAAGAAATTAAGCCTTAAGATATTTCTGCCATAGTTGTGTGCATCTCTTCCCCACGCAACTTTTTTTTCTTTCCTTTTTGGAGCTGCTTTATCTAGTAATGGTTTTATGGTCAGGGATTTTCTGCTTTGTGGCATCTTCCTTAGCATGTTGTCCTGAGATTAATGTAGGGCAGAGACAGCCATGACTGTTTTCCTTCAAAAGATAATCTTGTTTAATATGTGCTGTCAGTAAAAGAGAGAACCAGCTTGGCTATATTGAATGATAATTTAAATAGGGGACTGGAAGCCTAGATTTGCCATTGCCCAATTGCATGTCAATGGGGAAGACAAGTCTCATACAAAAGTGCCTCAGTTTCAGTATCTGTAATTGCACCTAATTACATTGTTAGTGATAAAAGCTTGCTTAAAGCACTTTGTACAGTTTGGATAGATATACTGGCTTGCATTCAGTCTTTGTCTTATTTAAATAGGGCTAACATGGGATACAACCCATAGAACTATTTTGCCTCTTCCTCTTAGAGCTAATAGTGATTGACTTGCTGGGGAGATAGTACAACTCCTTGGTTCATTCTGCTATACCTTGTAATTGTCTGCAAAATAATCAGAATTAGGATGAGTTTGAACTTCATTTAGAATCTTCTTAGTTGGGAAGGAATGCTCAAATGTGTGCAAACTAAGCATGCAGAGTCACTTTGTTTGTTTGATATACTGAATGTTTTAAATGCAGCTTCTTGCATTGCTCTAGGCTTTGATGAGTAAGGCATCAGTTGAATTTGAGATTGGTCAGGAATATGCTGTGCCGGGTAATTGTGAATGGGAGCACATGGCACAGGAAGGCTGTGAACAGAATCTCTCCTAGTTCTGCCCATATTCCCTTCTTAACAAGAACTGTCACTGGAGATAGATTATATCCCCTGTCTTAACTATACAAAGGGGAGCATAACACCATAGTGAATGGATGAAGTTTCATTGCAAAGAAGGGAGTCCTTGAGGAAAGCTGTGAAATGTGCTGCATCTTCCTGGCTGCTAGAGGGTTTGCCAGCTCTGATTCCCACAACCATTAAGATTAAACATTAGTTCTTTAAAAATTGAAGAATTCAGGTTTTATGAGATCAACACAGTATGTTTATAAAGTTAGAAATTCACATGAAGATCATGAGAAACTTCTTGTATTGTTCAGTAAAACGATGATGAGAAATGTCTTTAGAAAGGTATGCATATATCCTGCATTTCAGGCTTACAACTTTGATGGCTCTCACAACAGTAAGTGTTTCTTCAGCTCTGATTTTCAAATGTCTAATCAAGTGTAAACATGTGGTAAAATTGTCTTCACTGGACAATACAGACAAGTTTTTATCTGGCTTTTAGCAAGTTTTTATATGCACTCCATATTAAATGATTGTATGAATATGCCCATTATTTTCCTCGATTCTATAATGGAACTTTAATGCTGTGCTTAATCTATAATCCCTGATTAATTTACTGACAATTACTTGCTCTAGGGAGGTGATGGGGAAGGATCTGAAGGAGCAAAAACACCTTATTCTGTGAAAGAATCTTGGAATTCTTTCTGGTTCTGACTCTCTGAAGCTTAGTGGTAAAGGGAGTACATACTGCTTTCAGTTCCAACAGGGAAACTTTCTTGTGGGACAAGGTGCGATTTTCACTTAGTTGGAAAACATGGGTCTTGACTAGACTTCAGACTGCAGGTGAGGCTAATGTAGTAAATGTTCCTCCTTATATAAAAACAGATGGTCTGGAGAGAAGCCTGGACTAGAACATCACTTCTCTCACATGTGCTAGTTTTCTGTAGGTAGGGATTGCAATTTTGATGCAGAAGAGCATTAAATATGCTAGCCTATTTCTTTGGGGTGAAGTCAAGTCCAGATACAGGTTTTCTACCTTCAGGAGAAGAGCTGCTGGAGACTATAGAAGCTGATATGGAGTCCTGAACAGCACAATTATTTTTTCTTAATTCACTCCCTTGTCATGTAAAATGGCTAACTCTCTGAGCACTGTTAGCTTGATGGAAATGAAAATCATGTCAAAATAAATCTGCGATATAGAAACAGAGTGAATCAGAAGGGGTCTCCCAGGCCATCTAGTCACCCCTGGCTCCAGCCAGTTCCAGACATGCCTACCATGTGCATGCCGAGCCTGTCCTTGAACACCTTCACCGATGGGACTTCAACCACCTCCCATGGAAGCCCATTCAATACCCTAAGGGTCCTAACTGTCAGGAAGTACTTCCTGGCTTCCAAACTGAACCTTGGTTTCCTGAGCTTTGCTCCATTGGAACACGTCCTGTCCTCCTCTGCAGGGGAAAACAGGGATTGACACACCTCTGTGTGACACCCGCTTGCATATCTCAGCCCAGAGGGAACAACAGAAAAGTGCAAATGCAGCCACCATTTTCAAAGCTCTCAATTGTGGCTGGAATTCTCTCACAGGGTAGGAAAATTAAATATTTCTAAGGGAATGAGACTGAACCTCTTTAACTTACTGTAGGCAAAGTTCCATATGGTCACCTTCTCCAGTGTGGTGTCCTGCAGGTCTGTTGGACTGCAACTTCTATCGTATTCAATCAGCATGTGAGGCAACAAGCTGTCTCACTGAAGGTACAATATCCAGATTGTCCTCCTGGGCTTGTGTATTGTAAATAGATAAAAAGCACTCATTCTTTAGTTAGACAATCTTCCCTGGTGGCCAGATAGTCAAAGTCAAGTGAAGTGGGGACTGCTTTTGAGCAGGGTGGGAATTAAGTGCCTGTGTCTTTATCTGGAAAAGGAACAGAAGTTGATGAGGCCAATGCCTAATTTCAGTTTTAAAGAGAGAAGGCGCTTTTCTTTTTAGTTTGAAGGATGCCTTGCAGGCTTGGCTGAGTGCATTTGACTCAGCTTTAGACCTGGTAACTGAGTGTGTATGTGTGTGTTTTCGCTTGGTGTCCAAGTGCGCTGCTGTGTTTAGAGAAGGATGCTGAGCTGCTTCTTAATTAATGACCAGGGCTGCGGTGGCCAACTTCCTGGCTGGTGTGGTGCCTTCTTTGTCTTCAAGTGGCTTTTTTGGAAGAGGATTAGAGAAACCTGTTTGGGGGTCTGAGGGAGGCAGAGAAGAAAGATTGGAAGAGGCCCGCATTTCTGAGAGTGGGATAAGTAGGACTCTTCTAACGACTCTTTGGTGAAAACAGTAATGTTTGCAGGAGGGTGTGACTCCCGCTTGGACAAATACAAGAAATGGATGTTGGTTGGAGTGACTGCTTCTAACTTAATTACAAAGCCTACAAACATGTTGCCCGTAAAAGCACAATCATAAGCATGTTTAAATGGAGAAAGGGACTGCAATTCCAACGTGCAGTGCTTTTTTCTATCTATTAAGCTTATTTCTATGCTTAATATTGCACACCATGATTCCTAACTTATTGTTGTGTCGGTAGATTGGGACTTGATAGAATTTCTTGCAAGTCATGTTTTGGGGTATGATTTCAAAGTATGTGGAATTTAGGTGAGTGAAGCAGAAATAAGATTCATGGTAAGCTATGCAAGGCTGTTCTTAGATCCATTAAAAATACATAGCAAAAAGCATTGTTTATTGATGACTTTTACCATTATGTTGTGTGTGTCTCACCTATGCCAATAGGTTCCCTGCTGCATTTTTTAAAAGTGAGCAGGTTTGTGTCTTTTGGCATATCCGTCAGCTGGTACATCAGAGACAAGTTGATGGAACATAGCAACACAACAACTGTTCTAAGTATGATGAATTTGATTGTGTTTTCTACTAGCAAGGGGTATAGTTATCCCAACTACTGAAAAAATGAAATTTAAATAGTTGGAAGAGAAAATGGGGTATATTAAATGTTAATACTATCCCATTTAATTGTGGGGGAAGATTATAGACACCAGGATGACTTTTGTTAAAATAATTCCTTGACTATTTCAGTGCAGACATGCCACTCTTCGGAGTGAATAACCTGCATTTTTAACTTGGTAACTGAAGAATATGATGAGATGGGAACATACCTTAGAGAAATACATAGTTTATTATGTTAGTGAGAAACATAATCAGAAAGTCAGCCATCCTTCCTGTGAAGACAGAATACATTTAAATAAGTTGATTCTTTTTATTCTCTTAGTTCTGCCTTTTATATTCTGGTTTACGAGCACAGCAGGATGAGGTGGTAGGATGTGCTGTGCTACTTTAAATTACAAGTGAGTGATGCAGCTTTTGAATGCTTCCCTGTGAGAGAGGGGATGCCCTTACGGATGGTGTGTCAGGTTTTGTTTTGACATGGTAGGATTTTAGGTTTTTGGTAAAAGGTGGGGAATTTAAAAACTGTGTTCTGCCTAAACTGGCACAGTCCATTCTGCCATGTCTTTTTGCTGGATGTGCATCAGTAAGAGCATAATCCTCTAGATATTCCGACAGACAGAAGCATAGGTAGTTGCTGCAAGCTGCAGTTGTAGGCCTTTTTTTTGCCTAAACTTGCTTAGGCATGTAGTTTAAGAACACCATTCTGTGTGGCTGCCTGTAACCTTCTCAGCTCAGGATTATGGGCATCCAGTTGAGGATGGGAAATGCAAGGAGGTAAGGATTGCTTCTACACTTTTCCCACCCTGCAAAAGGCACAGGCGGCCAATTTCAGGGTCTATGTTTCTTGCCCCTGCTTGCAGGAGGAGGGGCTGAGGCACAGCCTGGATTCTTTCTATCCTGGTACAGTCTTGCTGGTCTCTTTCTACCACCTGGAATGCCCCCCCCACCCCGCTCCACAGTCACACTTGTGGCTTTGGCAAAACAACTGGCATAAAAAGAATTAGGTTCCTAGTTCCAAGTTTGGAACATGGAGCTGGGACCCTCGCCTGTCTTGCAGTTTTGTAGACTGTGTTGAGCAACCATAGAGCTATGCCATAAATAAGTCTGCTAGAACTCAGACTTATTCATTCAGTTACTCAGTCTCATATTTTTTAGAGTCCAGTGGTTATTAAGGTTGAAATGAGTTGAAAATGAAAGAAATCGTGGATAATTGGGACTGTTGATTCTTGGCCATGTAACCAGCAGTCACAGTCTTGGCTATGCAAATGGGTGAGTTCAGAATTCAAGTGCATAGCTTTGAGTCACCCAGAGAATCTCCACTATTAGGCAGCATGAAAATGAAATAAATAAATAGCTACTTATGGAGCATGAGAACATATTGAGTTGAAGGTTGTTTGGCTCTCTGTTTCTGAACAAGGAACAGGGGAAAAGGAAGAGCGTACATTAGACTGATGGATGGTTATATATAGTAAGGAAACGATACTGTGTGGTGTTCTCACACCATTTAATTGAGGGAAAATATATTTTCTTTCTCTGTACAATTAGATTCTCAATAAATTCACAAGTCTTAATTGAAAGGTTCTGTCTCCCAGAGGAATAGCTACTGTCACTAGACTGTTTTACCTTGGAAATAGGGTGGGTTGTAGCCCAAAGCTCAATATAAAAGCATTTTGAAAAGCTTTGCCTGGCATCTTTATTTGCTATTTTCATTCATAAATCAAGGGCTTCATCCTCCAGAGGAGGAGTGGGCAAGTCACATCTGACCCTTGGTCTACTTTAACATGGTCCATGGCACAATTTCCAAGTCCTCTCAAGCAATCAGTTTGAATCTCTAGCGAGAATGATCTGTCTTTTCCTGGGCAGCCTACTGAGCAGCAGGAGGGGAGAGGGAATGGGGTGGGTGGGTGATTCTGCTCCTTTCCACTTCTAGCATGTGGCCCTGCATAGCTTTTAGCAGATTGCTTCAAAAGGAAGGCAAGAATCCACATTCCTAATCTGGAGAAGTGGCCTGTGTGTGAAACATCTGTTTGGCCAAAAAGATAACCTGAGTGCAACTAAGGAAACGACTGGATTGGATCAAGGAGAATATGCTAAGGGTCTTGGAAATACAAAAGATTCCTTGAATATCTGTGGAGCTTTCAGACCTAATGAGCTGTGCTGACACAGATACTGTGTATACACTCGTATCTAAAACTCAGATAGTCTATTGGTGCCTTTTGGGATGAAAGCACTCCCTCACTGTTTTTATTTCAGTTATTTTCTTTGAGCTGCTGGGAATTATTATTCCTACCAGAAGAATGGGGCATTGTTCATTCTTCATGAGCATCATTTTCTGGGGGGCTTCACAAAGGCTGGAATTCTTCCTACTTTTCATTCAAAAGTTCAGTTTGCATTTCATCTGGCATTGGGGGAGGATTGCTCTCTGACTTGTGAGCTTTTTGTGTAGGATGCATTTTCGAGGCCGGGACAGTTTTAAAACAAGTGACTGTTGTACAGAAAGGACTGTACCATGGTGGTAACAGAACATATCAATGTTTTTTCAGGAATGCATACAGTCTCCTCCCAGTTGTAACAAGCATGGTGAATATAACTATAATCTCTTTTCGTGCTTTGGAGGACTAAGAATATTGTGCCTTTAGTCAATGTGCAGGTGATGAAGATGAAAATGATATTTGACTGGGCTGAAGCAATCCTTCAGTGTAACTTACTGTGGAGGAAAATAAATCAGGCAGACTCAAAAATCTTCATACAAAGGCCAGGCAAGGGCCATAATCACTAACAGCTTGGATGCAGAGAACATGAATAATGCACCCAAAGTGGGTCATCTGCCGCATGAACTGTATTGGTTGCAATAGTCTAGACATGATTGTATGCTTGAGCTGCTTATTTGGACAGTTGCTTGCAGCACTTCGGTTTTGCATTGTCTGTTATTCCTGGAAGTGTTGTTCAGAAAAGTGCGTGGCAATACACCTAGTGACCATGCATGCAAATCTTGCTGGTAGGCTGTGCTACTCTTGCCTTGTTTACTTATCACCGCTTTTACATTTTTTTAATGTTGTACTGGGATAAGGATACCCATAAGTGTAAAAGCTCATGCTTGGTCTTCACTTAGGCTTAAAAACGACGTAATTTCAGTACAACGCAACTTGCTTTGCTTTTATTCACACTAGGCTTCTTAGGATGCAGTCCAGTGACAGTTGGGTGCTATGCGGACTGTCACAGTCCAGCTTGGAGTCCAAGCTCTGACCTCGGAAATGCATCCTGAGGTTGGGCCTGGGCTCCCTGCTACGGAGCATCCTCCTCCTGCCCTTGTGCTTCACGTGGCTCTTTCCATGTCTGCTGCCACCCAGAAGTCACAGCTCTGACTTTGGAGGAGCGTGGGGGATACTCCAGAGGGTGGGGAAGGGAGGATGGAGGCTGTGCTGGGATACGAACAGGCCTGGGAATGCTTCAGCCCCACCTCTACATGAGCAGGGGAAAATGGCATATGCGGCTGAAATCAGCTGTTATGTCTTTGGTGGGGAGGAGGATGTATGGAGGCAACCCTTGCCTTTGCCCTCTTTCTGCCCTCTATTGGATGGTCATAATCCTTCAAGTTCAGAGGGTTGTAGGCAGTCACGTTGCATGGTGTCCTTCATGTCATTGACTGACTTGGCTTAATTCTCCTTCATTGGTTATTGTCACAGGATCCTGCCTGCCTGCTAGAAAGATTTATTTAAAGCAGAGAATTTAAAAAAGTATGTCAGGACTAGTTGAGTGCATCTCCTAGGACTAGTGAAGAAGAGGCTGTCACTCAGCAGCGGAATCTGAGGAGCATATAATTAAAAACATTTAAGACCAAGAATAAAAGTTTAAATATAACAGAAGCAGGAAGCCAGTTAGGGAGCTGAAGGCATGCTAAAAACGGGATAAAGGAATGGCAGAAAAACTGAATGACTTCTTTGTATCTGTACTCACTATGGAACATGTAGGGCAGGTATCTGGACCCAAGCGAATTTCTTGTGGAAAGGAAGTCTGGAAAAGTGAGGCAAACAAAATATAGGAATCTAAGTCTTACTGAGAAACTAAAAATCAATGAAATACCATCTGAACGATGATTAGTTGAAAATTTCTAAAGAACCCATGATACCCAATTATCTTGCGTTTTGATTGGATATACTCGTATTCTGCTTCTGAACATGGAGTTTCCATTTACCTATTACCTGTTGGTTATTAGCTAAAATGACATATCCATCAGCATCTGGGGTCTGCCATTTATATTTCACATCTGTGTCTGCACATTGCTTCAAGGAGCTCAGTAATGGGACCAAAGGGTTCCCTCTTTTTAGCTTTATATCAATGCTGACAGATAAGATAGACCGAGGAAAAATATCTTGCCTAAAGCTTACCAAGCATGTTTCATTGCTTAGCTAGAATCTGAATTGCCCATATTTTACACTGAACATATCAACCCCTACACATCACTTTTCATGTTATGAGCCATATAGGAATTACAGCTGAAAAGAGGGAGCTTTCTCCTTGTCAGTTATAATACCACTCCTGACAACTATTAAATTACAAGGTAGTCTCTCAGGCTGGTAAACCATAGATACTTCTACTAATGGGGGCCATCATGGGCTCAGTTTTGGACATAACCAGTTTTTGTCAATATTTCTTATTTGTCTACACTCCTGGAAAGATCTCTAAGTGGGAGAACCACATGGTTGTGAGGGATAAATTCCCTGTGCTTAACCATGTTAGTACATAGACATAGATCACCTATGATGATGAATAGCATTCTGGGGCTGCCTGCCCTATATGTTTTCTTAGTATATCTCTTTGCAAACACCACCTTTTAATCTAATTTCCATATCCACTTATAACAAGTCCATCAGCTTCTGTACTTCCAAAAAAAGTATTTTTATGGAAAATATATAAATATCAGATAAATTAGCTGTGCGTGCATATTTTTGCATGCATACATGTCAGTAGTGCTGATACACTGATCTTTTTTGTTTTTCACTTTAAAACACTTTTCTTGTATGTATTGACAGACAGAAAAGCTCTTGCATTTTAAATATGAGCTAGCCAAAATTTGTAGGCAATTTCAACTGCCACTGCAAAAATACTTTTTTCTGTGAATATTGTATGTGCTGATGTCATTCTCAATTTCAGAGTGGAAGATGAAAAATAGGATAGGAACTGCACGTGGTACTCCATTTTTTCTCACAGCAGATAAGAATCACAAAGTCTAAAAGAAGAGATGTCCACAAAAAGCTACTAATAGCGATCAGTTATGCTGCTGTTTTTCAGTCAAATCATCCCCGATGGTCTTCTGAACTCCATCAGCGAAGAATTAAAAAGTAGTGGCTTAATTTCATTGTGGACATTGTCATTTGAGTCACAGAATCTATACATTTTTCAGAGTGATGTCTGTCTGAATTAGAAACTCTTGCTCAAATGTTTGACTCTTACTGAATTTATGCACACATACATTGTGAATGGTAGCTCTTTATGCACAACATATTGCCATATCACCTGAACTTAATGCAGTGCAAAACTTTACTATGTTTGCATATTGTTCTTCCTGATTAAATTTAGGGTAATGTATGTGTGATTACCTGCCAGTCTTTCATCCAAAGTTGGCTAACTTTCCCTGCTTATCTTGGGAACTGCAAACCATTCTCAGGGCTCAGCCCACTTTGATATTTTTATAAGCACCATTGCAAACTTAATATACACGGTAAGTGCTGCATGTACAAGAATATGAAAACAGCTTAATTCTTATCTTCCAGACAGGCTAGGAAGGCAGAACTTATGTGCATGAGCACACACATGCTCACACACAGCATATGTAGAAACACAGAAACAGAGCAAGTCTGAAGGGGTCTCCTGGCCATCTAGTCTAACCCCCGGCTCCAGCCAGCTCTGCTCAAGACATGCCCACCATGTGCACGTCCAGCCTATCTTTGAATACCCTTACCGATGGGGCCTCAACGACCTCTTGTGGAAGCCCATTCCTCACCCTTGGTGTCCTAACTGTCAGGAAGTGCTTCCTGGCATCCAAATGTAACCTTGATTCCCTGAGCTTTGCTCCGTTGGAGCGCATCCTGCCTTCCTCTGCAGAGGAAAACAGATCTCTACCCATGTGACATCCCCTCACTTACCTGTATGTCGCCAACAGATCCCCTTTGAGTCTCCTCTTCTCCAGGCTGAAGAGACCCAATTCCCTCAGTCTCGCCACATACGGCATCCCCTGCAAACCGGCCGCCAACCTTGTGGCCCTACACCGCACTGACTCTAACCTGGCTATATCCTTCCTGTAATGAGGGGCCCAAAACTGAGCACAATACTCCAGCTGCGGGTGCACCAGAGTCGTATAGAGTGGAATAATACCTCTCTCGATCAAGAAGCCACACTTCTGGCTATGTAACCAAGGGTGGTGTTCACCCTCTTGACCACCACATCACACGGCTGACTCATGTTTAGCCTGCAGTCAACCAGCACCCCGAGATCTCTTTCACAAGCGCTGTTCTTACATGTAGTTTGTAATAGAAATAATTCAGAATGCCGGAATTATAATGCAACTTTTTGGTAACTTCAAACAATTCTGCCCCTCCCTCCCCCCCCATGTTCTGGTGCACGTGCTGTTGTTGGCATAGCCAAATCACCACCCACAAACAAGAGGGAGGTGCCAGCAGTCTGAGGAGCCTTGAGGTTTGCAGAAGTACCCCTTCCCCAAAAAAGCTTTCTTAAGAAAAACTCCTGCAGGAGGATCCAAAAAGCAGCCCATTGAGGTCTGAGTGTGCCCAGTATCTAGCCCTAACCCCGTTCAGAAGATCTATATAATGAAATGACTCATATACAGCCTCTCCTCACATGCTTTTTGTCCAAAGCCTAGCTCTCCAGATCTGCTCAGTGACAAAGTGTCCTTGCTGCTTGATTGCATATGTGGCTTAACACTCTTTGAGACATTTCTACTATGTGCAGTGTGTGCTTGTTTCTCACTGGTTGTATATAAGCATTAAAAGCACAGTATTGGTGTACCTGCTTTCGTTCACACAGTACATTTACTGTTCTGATTCAGACCGAACAAAGTTGTTTTGATAAGCCAAAGACTCTAAAGTATATCTTTGTTGCTAATTCTGTTAGGGCATCATCTCCTAGGAAATTTGCTTGCTTGAACATTGTTAAATGGATGGGAAATAAACAACACTGTGTTCATTTCTAAGGATTTGCAGAGGTAGAGTTCCCAGTTGGTGTGTCACCTCACCCTTAATGAAGCTCCAGATCTTCTGTAGTCGCCATACTTCGGCTTGTGCCTCTGAGTGTTAAGTTAATCATGGTTACAGGAATATCATAGACTCCTCTTGACTTAAAATATTTCTTACCGTCCTTTGAAGTGAGGGTAGTCCTGTTGGGCACCTCTGAGGCAGGGACCCAATGCTCCTTCTCATACACACCACTGCGAGAGCATTGCTCCTGGAATGCATGTCTAGACCAGCCCCGGCACAAGCACTCTTGTTACCTGAGGCATGAAAGAGCGCATGACATTGGCAGAACAGCACATCCCTTCTTGTTGCTGCATCACACCCCCTTTTCCTGATCACAAAGTAGTTCTGAAGCAACTCCTGCCTCCTGTGTTCAGGCAACTCAAGAAGGTGTGCACCTTGAGAGTAAGGCAAATTGCACAGCATGCCACCAGACCATGGCGGGTGGCACGAAGAAGCCACCATGGCTACTTTCCACCCACCAATCTGTGACTGTGCGAACCCAGCCACGGTGGGTTAATTTTCTTGTGGGGTTTGTTATTGTTTGCTGGGCAAAACCCCTGACACATGCCATGGTTCCTGGGTAGCTTCTTAACCTCTCAGCGTCCTATACTATCTGGGTTCACAGGTAATGTGCTGCCCCGCCAGCAAGACTTTCATTTGAGAAATGGTCGCCCACATACACAACAAGCAAGCCCCACTGGGAAATTAAGCCACAGTGGCCTGTTGTTGTGTGCAAACCAGGTCAGTGTAGGCAATTCTTTTACACAGACCAGTGGTCTGACTCTGCATAAGGGAGCTTCTTGTGTTTCTGTTGTGGCATATACTCTCATTGGGAGTCCACTGCACCAGATAATTGTAGGCTTTTGTATTATGAAATAATTTATGACAATTGCAATTATTTGTTTGCTAACTAATTCTTATAAGCAACTCCAAATTGCCACCAAAGAAGGAGTTTCCTACAACTTGAGCTGTTTTTGAGCCTCAGTCCTGACTTCCTCCTTCTGGCACTAAGAGGGGGATAATCTCTCACTGCATAATGCCTCTCTTGACCCTGCTTGCAGTTAGCCATTGAGAGGCATTTTGTGCCTTCACTGGAAGGTTGAAAAAAGGGGCTGAAAAGGCAGTTCATAGGGGTGTAGCCAAAAAGCAGGTGGTGGTGGTGGTGAAGCTACCTGCTTTGGAAAGGGTTCTTGTAATTTTACTTTGCACATTCTGTTTTTGCTTAAAAATAAGAAAAATCCAGACAAACTCGGCTCAGGGAGTGAGGACTTGTTTGTGGATGAGGCACTTGGGCAAAGAATACTTTTCTTGAATTAACCATTTATCTTGTGCAGGAAATGTTGTGATACATTTAATCCGCCTTCCAGATGTCGTGCAGCACAACTACAGCTTCCCTAGTTATTGGCTGAGGCTCGTGGGAATTGAAGTCCCCCAGTTTTGTAGGGCAATATGTTGTGAAGGGCTGTATTAGACTTTTATAAATCTACTGCCAAAGGCTTGTTGTTTGGCTGTACTGGCTACTTTTAGAAACCAAGCATGTGATTATCATCCTTCCTGCTATAATGTCATCCTAACTATGGTTTTTTAAGATGATAGGTACTGTCTGCGGGCAAGAATTTATGGAAGCAGATTGTTGTATACTTTGTAACTCCTGTTAACTTGACTGTGACTCTTCGACAATTTAACTTTTCTCCAGCTGGCTTTCCAGTATAGGGTTGCCACATCTTTTTGAAAAGAAATGGGACAAGGAACTCTGCTAAGATCTCATGTAAACAACTTCTTTGTTAAGTCTGCTGAT
The DNA here is from genome assembly GCF_004798865.1 of Varanus komodoensis. Lineage (NCBI taxonomy): Eukaryota > Metazoa > Chordata > Lepidosauria > Squamata > Varanidae > Varanus > Varanus komodoensis. The sequence continues at coordinate 19,817,658 of NW_025335761.1, read as the reverse complement.
TTTAAGTTAGCAAGCAAAAAGGGCCAATTTTAAATCAGGTGTTTCACTGCCGCTGCATCACATATTTCCTAAACAGTTTTGAAAATATAACCACTAAACCACTTTAACTCACAAACTAAATAGAGCAAAAGTAGGCAACCTGGTGCTGTCCTGATGTTTTGGACTAAAAGTTTCATAATTCCTGGCCATACTGGCTGGCATTTCTGCCTGTTTTAGTCCAAAGCATCTGGAGGGCATCAGCCTACCTGTCCATTAAATAAATTGTTCCTTACTCTGTGGCTCAATTCTTATAGCCAGGATTTGCATCTATTAGTCAAATGATAATTCGGCACAGTACCTATTTATACCTAGAATGTTCTAAGATAAAGTGTTCTTTATGACCAGTAGCCATGAGGTTAATGGCATAATGCTGGATGGGGATTGCTGAGACTTTTGGACATTTTACCTGTCTAAACATGCATATAGTATTGCACCCTTAATAACAGGATGTAGGAACCTGTGCATTTTCTTTTTTCTTTGCATTGGTCTTTTCTATTCACTCTGCCATGGTAGAACTCCACCCTTACATGAACAAAAGGGCAAACAGAAATTATATTTCCCCTCCCCTCCCCAAAAAAAAGCAGTGTGATAGCTACCAGCCAGACTAGAACAGTTTATTTTTTTTGATAAACAGTATATCTGTTAGGCAAAGTGTACATTTTCATATTCCTTTAACACAATGCTTGTGGTAGAAAAGATTGATTAGCTGAGAAGTCAGCATGCTTCTTTTCAGGTTATATAATATACAAACATATCTTAAGGCCCATGCTATGCAAGTTTAGGCAGAGAAAGGCCTACAGCTCCCAGCATGCTTATGACTTTTTTTCCCAAGCTTGGATTTGATTGTGCTCTTGTTGTTCTTAAAGAGTTTGCCATTTTTATTTTTTAAAAAATGTTTTTGGCAAAAGGAATTGCTTTGTATCCAGCCTGTGACAAAACTAGCTCAACTCAACCCAAACATCTAGCTAATTCAAAATATTTTTCTGCAAGTATTTTTTATTACTGTTACACTATACCTTAGTCTTATATTAACTATAGTATAAATTATGCTAAAATAAATTCTAATGGAAACTTTGTGTTAGCATCCCAAACTTTTAAGATCCATATCACTCAGAAATGCAGTTCTGTACATATGGTTTTAAAACTTTGGGCTCAGTACTGTGGGCTTCTGAATTTATTGCCTACAGCAATAAATGAGCAAAGAGATATTCAGCAGTCACCTAGAAGTCATGACTTCCACTCACTGTACTCAATGTCACACCTTTGGGCTTTGCAAAAAGTAGCTGGGAGGGAAGTAGGGTGTTGAAACCTGTGCACCATTGGGTTTTTCCAGTGTGTGTGTGTGGGGGGGGGAGCGGCTGTGGGAAGGGGTGACTTTTCAACAAGAAAACAGCATGGAGGAAAAGGCCTTTACGGGGGGGGGGGGGGGGGAGGTCAGGTCTTGCCTCCCTGACTGCCCATGGCACATCTGGTTTTACTATCAGAATGCTTACAAGCCAGGACCATGGCTGCAAATATTTCATCTTGTAGTGAATGATCTTACTTCTTCATATGTGGCAATGAAGTTTGCTGCAGTTTATAGCTTTTTAGTGTAACACCTGAGGAACTCTTTCCCACCACATCTGGGGATGTTTTTCAGATAAATGGCTTAAGTGCAGGCAGGCACTAGATTTTTAAGAGAGACTGAACAGCTTATTTCTGTTGTGGCATTGTTTAGACAAAATTAGCAGTTAAATGGTAATGATTTTATTGTACTTTGAGAATATTTGTTGAAAAGTGCATTATACAATCTGTATGTGAATCCTCTAATGAGTTAGGCTACTAGATAAATAGTATACAGTTAGTACTCATTCCTGTGCCTTAAATAGTGGTGCTGAAGGAAATATTTTGTTGGTGAAAAATTGTTCACCGGTGCACTGGTTATGGCAGAAGCTGCCCTTGGCAGAATTTGTCTCTTCTACACAACTAGTCAAATGAAAGTAGTTCTCCTGTGCAGAGTCTCATAACTCCTAAAGGTGCAGTCCTGTGTGTATTTAGGTCCCACATCTCTCAGCGTTTGCCTAGCAGCCAACCAACTATTCTAAAAATGGTAACTGTCAGCACATTGTAACCTTTCCAGCTATTTCATTGCAAATGAAAGTATGGTGGAACAAAGTCTGCATATTGTTTTGAGTACCTTTCTTAAAAGTAATATTCTCATCAGGTTATAGATGGCATTGTTTTAGAAATACCACCTTTGCCAAAATCTTAAATCTTCACTGCTTCATCTTCTATTCAAATTCCTCATGATTGTGCCATGACTGAAATCTGTTGGTGGAGAGACTGGTATTGGCTAAGAAGCAGGACTCAACTGTTCTGTGCTTCAGGATGGTATCCAAGGTAAAAGACAAGTATAGGCCTGAATCTGGGATGCCTCATCAGGTGCTACAGATTAACCCATGTCTTTAGGGATTGCCTTGAACTGGCATTTAAAAAAATACTCTTAATTTATTTATTACCTTTTTTGATTCAAGATTCAACTTGTAGTAAGGGATCCTCCCTAAATCCTCCCTATGTTTTACTCTACTCATAGTATTTTTGTAGTTCTGTGGACACTGGGTGTGTCTCTCAAAACTTATGTGAGAAACACTCTAAAAAGACTTTATAATTCTTGCAATATGTGCTGGCAAATTTCCTTAAACCTGGAATCATGGTAAATGCTCTGCATCTGTTGTAGCTGAATTCTGTCCCAATTCCTCTACTGATGAAGCCAAAATCCACCGATTTTGCTATATCACTCTTAACAAAAGAAATTATTATGTAGTTTTGCAATATCTTTAATCTCATTTTTTAAACCTTTTGTGTAAAGTTGTCTTCAGAAATCTTTCTGAAAACATATGTAATGCAAGGTGACATAGATGAGTGTGAGAACATTGCTCTAAAATTATGCATTGTACAATAACACTGAATAAAAGTACATATACTGAAAGATCTGAGGATTTGGATTTAATTGAATCATTTAAAAGTAAATAAGACTACAGTCCTTCGTGAATGTGACTTGGATCTGTATTCAGCAGGACAGTGCCTTTCTGCAGAAATCCATTGTGAGAAGTTCATCATACAAAAAGATGGAACTTATTTCTGTTCAGTGAGTTACTTAGTTCTATTTTTATCTAGAACCCTTTGGATCACATCTGTTCTAGCAAGCATGGCCAGTTATCAAGAATCTCGAAGGTTGTTGTACAATCTGTCTGCAAGATACCAGATTGGGGAAGGTTGATATAAATGGATAAAGACATCTAAGTGGCTTATACTGGTCTTTCATCTGTTTCTGTCTAGAACAGTATCCAAAGTGGGACTCATGGGTGAATATATATTCATGGGTAAATAAGTCAGGGCTACAAAAAGGCTTAATGTCACTCTGGAGGAATAACACATGGAAAATCCACCTGGAAGTTGCATCCAAACGTAGCAGGTAGTCTTTCACATATTTACTCTGGAGAGGAAAAAAGATATCTTGGAATTGGCCCAGAGATGTCTTAGTTGGCTTGCACTGCTGTTTACTGTTTCTAGGAGGCTTAACAGAATCAGGAAACTCCCGGGTTTGTGCTTCACCTGTTGTTTCCTTAAGGTTTGTTGGCAACTGTTGGGAGGATTTATTTGGTCACCTTGGGCCTTGACTTGCTGAGAGGAGCAAGCTAGTGCACCATAGCTAGGAAACCCTGCGGGGAAGAGGGTGTGAATGCCATTGCAAATTTCTGGGGATCATGGGCTGAAGTTGCAAGGGCACAGAAATGAAGGTTTTGCCATGCACTGGGGGATATTTCTGTCTGGGCAATTTTATGCTAGTGGAAGAGCAGAACCATTATTCTGCGGTGATCACTGCAAGCCTCAGAAGCAGTTAGGGCAGGAAGAAGGGCTTATGAATGATACCAATTGCATCATTTGACCAAAGTGGGGGGTTTCATTTGGCCAGGGATGTACATACTCTCCTGGAAAGCATTTAGTCAAGAAATCTTTGCAGAATGAGTGTTCAGCCTATCTTAAATCAGAAAGTATGTACATAGCATTTTCCTAGAAGGGAAGCCTGTGGTATGCATGCATCCATGGGCCAGCTTGTAAATGTAGCTTCTCAAAACTGATCTCTTTTGTTTAGCTGCTCTGTACACCCCCAACATGAAAAAACTGTGAAATGCACACAGAAGATGATAATATCAGATCATCTAAAGACAGAATATTTGTTTTTAATGGTCAGCCTGGAGTGGCATAGAGTGGTCTACTCAGCCAAACCAAGACTAACTCCATTGTACTCCTGTCTAAGAGGAAGAAACCTCCATTTCATAATCAGTTACAGGTCTCTGCTAACCTGGACACTGGAACTGACACTGGCTGAGCTTATATTGAAGGCCAAAAACTTATACTTCTTTCTCACACACACTCCTCTACTTCTTACACACACCTCTCCAAGCATTGAGAAAGCTCCCAAACCCATTGACTTGGTCAGTCAGGAAACTCAGAGCAGAGTTTCTTCTAGAAGCTCCACCCAGGTGGAATTGGCATGTTCAGAAAGAAATATACTCCACTTTGAAAGGGGGTTAGAGACCTTTCTATCTTGGTACTAGTGCTAAGAGCAACTTTCCCAGGAAGTGGGAGAGATCCCAAAGGAGACTGGGACAAGGTCATTTCTTTGGCATGGGCATAAACACCTTCCAGAAACCAAGGGAAGGCCTCACACCGGCACGAGAGGAATGGCATCATGGAGACAGCAGGTTTCAAAGAACCAGGTAGGCAGCTTAACATGGGGCTGTGAATAGCTGAGACTGCTGTTTTATGCTTTATTTCCCATTTCCCACAGAATAACTACTTTAAACTACTTAATGCCTTGTGCTCTGAAACCAAACAACCTTTCCCCCATCCTTTTCCTTCAATTTGTAACGAATCTTTTACCTTGCTTCCCCCCAAACCCACACTGAGTGCTGTGGGAGTGAAAGTGGGGAGGCTTATCAGGAGATGCACCACATACTGGTCATCCTAACGCTGATTTAACAACCAGGTTTCGGGCCATGTGTTGAGCAAAACCGGTAATGTAACCTGTGCTTCTCCAAGGACACATAGGACTGTAAAGAAGTCCAATGCAAGAGACCTGAGTGCAGTCCTTGGTCAGTCCTTCACGGGGGACCAAAAAGCCCCCGGGGGGCGGAGGAAACCATGTTTCTTTTATTCTGAGTGGTGGCAGGCGGTACTGGTTGCCTTTGCTGCGCCATGTGTTGCGTGTGCAGCCAGCATGCCCATGTGTTTTGTGTTGATGGTGATACAGTGAAACTTGGGCCAATTTTTATATGTTTTAGAGCTGCTAGGCTTGCTGTTTCCCAGTGCTTTGATATCCCCTGACTCTAGTCAGCATCTGCTGTGTGGGACACAACAATATGGTACAATGGTATACCGAATATCGTACTTTCCCAGATCCTAAGGTAATCTTCAAAAGCGCTTCTCCATGTGCCACTGCTGACTGAGGTCAGGTGGTGACCGAGAAGAGGGCCTTTGCAGTGGTGGCACCCTGGTTGTGGAATGCCCTTCCCAGATAAGCTTGCCTGGCGCACATGCTGTTGTCTTTTGGTGCTGGGTGAAGGCCTTCTTATTTTCATTGGTTATTCAATCCTTCATTTTAAAAATGGTGTTGTACATCTTGGGATGTTGCACTGTTGCAGGATTTTCCTTGGTTTTTACTTTGGTTTTAAACTATCTTACCCTTACGGTTTTTTGTCATGTTTTACTGACATTGTGCTGATGCATTCTATGGTTTTAAGTTTTGTTTTTTGAACTATTGAGGGAGCTTTGGCTAATGGGCAGTACAGAAATGTAATAAATGAGTACCAAGCATCCCACATGGCCTGGCTATTCTAACATATCTGGAGTGTCAGGGCTTGGGAATACAGAACTCTCTCTTGCAGTGAAGTGGCTTAAGTGACCGACGTGACTGTTCTTGTCTGGCAGTAAAGCGCAAATAGCAAGAAATCTTGTAAGTGAACAAATGATTTTTCAGGATCAGGAATCTGTCTGACCGGTGTATTTCCTCTTGCTGGTTGCTTTGTTGTGCTTCTTAAATCAAACTTTTCGTACATTTTATGTTAACTATTTGTTCGAAGAACTGAATGGGCCTATGTTGTATCTTAGAAATATATTAGAAATTGGTTGATGGAAAATATTTCTTCCTGTATCATTTCTTATGTTTTAATGAAAGGCTACAATTTGAGAATAAAGGGCTTTAAAATCCAGCCTCAGGCTCTGTTTCCCATTACCTGGCCCATCCAGCAGCAAGGATATATCTGCATCAAGCTGTTCAGGAACTGGCTTGAATAATTGCCTGCTGTATACTAGTCTGCAGATCTGCATGGCAGATGGAAGCTACATGCGAGGCAGAGTGCTGTGCGTTTAATGCACAATTCAGAGCTCTGTATTGGTGCAAAGTAGTCCCATCTTCAGTTTGTACCTTCTATTACCCACCCCCTCCTAGGAGAAGGTGCTTTGGTGAACCCTTGCAGTCCTTCTCTGATCAGTCACACTGAGTGTATATGTGCATTGGGAGGCAGGAGAGGAGAGCTTTTCCCATACAGTGAATAAATATTTCCTTAGGGCAGAGATAGGAAATACCAACCAGGCAATGTCTGCAGGGCCACAAATCCCATCATCCCTGAGCATTGGCTATTCTGTCTAGGCTGATGGGGGTTGCAGTCCAATGCCACCATCCCCTTTCGTGCATCTAGGTCTGCTCTCTGCAGAACAGCACCAGGGGACCATGGGCCCTTGATCTATAAAGCTAGGTTACAAGGTAATACAAAGTAGGACAGACAGAGACTTTTGCTTGGAGAAGTGATGCTTGATGCCTGCAACTCCAAGGAAATAGCAAATAAAGCTATCAGTGGCTGCTGGCCATGATGGCCGTGTGCTCTCCTCTGGATCAGAGCTTCTTCGTGCCACCTGCGGGAAAACGAGCCTGAGAGGTTATTACCCTCAGAAGAGCATTTAGGTAATGTTAGACCTTCTGTTAATGGTCTTTACATATTTCCAAATGCAGCAAGCACTGCCATGTTTGCGGGCCCTTGTTCTGATGAGGGAGTCCTTGGAGTTCGTCATCACGAATTGGTCCACACTGCACTCCTGATTGTTTCTTTGTCCTGCCTGTGGGCTTCGCAGAGGCTTCTGGTTGGGCATTGTGAGAAACAAGACACTGAACTATGTGGGCCTTTGGTTTCATCCACTACACTTCCAAGAGTGCAGTCCTATTGGTAGCAGTTTCAGCATTCATAAGCCCCTAAGGCTGGAGGCTCACAAACATCCAGTGCATCTCATCCGCTTCTCTGCCTCACCACTCCTCTTCCTCTGCATTTCAGCTAGGTGACCATTTGGTCACCTAGCCTGTATCCTGGCTTCTGCAGTCTCCCCCTTTCTCTTTGGATTACCCCTTCTACCATTTGTCAGAGGTTGAGTTCCCTAAGCAGATTTCCTGTGGCATAACGGGACTTCTGCCTGCTCTCCTCCCTCCTGCACAACCATTCAAATTTCCTCTGAAGGTTCTCCCAATCTGGAGCAGATTTGGGGGCTGCAGGGAGAGGGGACATCCATTCCACTAGCACTTCCAAGTCAACTGGTAGATGACCTGGATTGAGTACAGCCGGTTAGTGGCCTATTGGCTTTGCTTAAAAACATATGTGAAAAACATTGCCCTAATGCACAGTTTTTCTTTGATGCTGAAATATGAATTGGTCCATCCAGATCACATCCTCTCTTCAGAGAGATTAGCCTGAGAACTGTCAGTGAATCCAGCTGAACCAAGGCTTCAGGGGCAGACTGGCTTCAGCTTGCATGCATTTTTGAATTTTCCAACGTTAATTCAAAACTTATGATAGCCACATTCTCTCTCTACTCCCCCACCTCTTGAATTCCTCCTTCCACTGTCATGTGTGAGTGTTCAATCTGTTGGTGATCAAAGCTTCCTTACTGATATTTTACAAATGGCAAAAAGCTGACTGTTAGAAAATGAATGCTGTAGAGCTGTTTTGGGGTCAGAGTAAAAATCTGTCAGGGACGTGCAGCTGCCAAGAAACTTGTTTAGCTTCTTGGTGTGCTGTTCCTGCAAGGCGAGGCTCTGAAGCAGTTTTCTAGCTGAGCTGCAGAAGTAACGGCATTTACATGAAGCTATTTCCAACTACTGTGGTCTGAATGTATGTGCTCCAGTGTTAGGTTACATCTGGCTGGAAATAAACTCTGGGGCCTCTTTGTTTCTTTAATTGTTAACAATAGCTGTGTTTCAGCAGCATTGGTACCAACAATGTGGGCACCTTTGCTTCCTTTAAGTATCTGCATTGCAGAGCTAAATCTACACAGGACATCCAAAGTAGTCAATATGAAGTAACCTCCCCCCCCCCCCGCCAAAAAATAAAAGGAAAGCAATTCTCAGTATTATATAAGCCTGAAAGCCATCCCCAAAGGCATCTTTTATTCAAAAACAAGAACTGGGAAATATATGGCTTTCTAAATGTAATGTATCTGAACATTCTAGGTGGGGGTTTTCTCCACTTTTGTAGTCACAACTGGAAAGGAAAGCTGCTTTCAGTATGGTTAGGATTCTTCTTCCCAATAAATACTTTGCAACATGATCTCTTCACACTTGTTTCCTTTCAACATTCATCCTTATTTGTGGATTGCTGGTTTTGTTTGTGGTGAAGGGGATGTGATGACTCCCTCCCTCCCTCCCTCCCTCCCTCCGTGTGTGTGTGTGTGTGTGTGTGTGTGTGTGTGTGTGTGTCTTGGTCTTGTGTTTTTAAAGAGCTTTAAAAAGATTTCTGTTAATATATTATAAAATATCAGTGGCACAAAACAACACAAGAGCAGACCAGGAAATCAGATTTAATGGCTTATTTGATACATGTTACTCAAAGTAAGTTGAATGAATACACAGCAGTATGTAAGATATATCGAAGTATAACTTAATATCCCTCAGACAAGGCAGACTTCCAAACGAAGTTTGTGCAGCAGAAGATTGACCTGTGTGTGTGCTTTTTTGCTCACCTGAAATAAAAGGATGCCAAGACCACAGCAAAATTGTCCTCTTTTATTGCTGCCTGTACAGTGTTCTGGAATCCTTTGGTTAAAAGAATGGGTTCACCTGAACACCTGCTTGTAGCACGTACTGCTCTGCAGTAGCTGTAGTTATATGAGGAGACCAAAGGTTTGTAGCTTCTGACCCAGCAGAGAACTGAGCATCACTGAATTTCTACAGATGCTTAGATAACTCATGTTTGTGGATGTGTATTATTTGGTTTGCTACATGACCAGAGGACACACATGAAAAGACAGGATTTCCATGTGTTTAGAGATTCTATATCCACTTTAAATCTTACACTTGTCTCCACAACTTAAGATATTCAAGGTGCTTGACAGCCTTCTGTTGTTGCTATCTCAAGCAGTCAGAAGAAATTAGAGGCTCATTGATCCCCATATGACCTGCTTTTGTATTACTATTGGGTTGCATTTGGCTTTAGTTTGTTGGTATGAAATATACTTTTGCTAATTTGCCTGCACGGAAAGTGTGTCCATCTGTGTTTCATGCCCCTTTATTATTAATGTATTACTTTTATATCCTGCCTTTTTTGCTTCTTGCAAGGAACCCAAGTCAGCTTAGACAGTCCTTCTCCTCACTGTATCCTTACAGCAGCTCTGTGAGGTATGTTAAATTGAGAATTGGTGACTAGCCCAGAGCCATCCAGTGAATTTCATGGCTGAGTTGGGACTGGAATCTGGGTCGCCTGCGTTCTGTTCCAACTCTCTAACCACTACATCACATTGGCTATCTTTATTTGGAATCTGAATATTAATTTAACTTGATTGCTGTTGTGTTTTGTGAGCTGTCTTGAATATGCATAAGAAAGATAGGATGTATTAAAAATGATAGATTGCTAGGTTATGATTTACATAGAACTGCAAAAGTAGATTTTCTGTGATTTTTTTTGCCAAATAGAAAGGAGTGGAAATAGCTGATACTTGCTGCCTCTACCTAGTTCAATATTTCTACCAAACATAAACAATCTTGAGCAAGTCCCAGTTTCTTATCAATTCTATTTTGTAATTAGTCTCTTATATTAGCCAACCACACACTTAGTGGTGAGATTTCACCCTTCTCTTGAGCCAGCTGTGCTAATTGAGAATGTAACTTTATTGTGTTTTGTTTACTTAAATATGAAAATGTATTTTTGCTTCTTTGCTTAGGTGGCTTTAGCACCCGCTGAACTAATAACCTTGAGAGCTAAATTAAGTAGAAGCCCTTTCAGGCTGACCTATAAAGTCTGTGGTGTGGCTGTTCTGCAGCACCCTCGATTATGTTCTGTTTGCAACTTGAGAAGGGGATTTGAACCCCCTTTCAGAGCTCTTTGAATGTTTGCTTGCAATTTTATCTCACCCTCAGTGGAATTGTACAATAAAGGGTTGATTTAGGAGGAAGATGAAGCCTAAAGTTTCCTAGTGTTTTCATGATGTGTGGATGCTAACAAACCATCTTTTATTAACCATGAACAATCCAGAAAGAGTTGTTGGGATGTGTATGGTTGTTAAATTGTGGGTGGTTGTTATATGCAGACTGAAAACCATGAGTTCTTCCCAAATTGTCTCACCAGGCTATGAAGACAGTGGGCAAAAGCAGCAGAATAAAATCTTAGCTACTTTGTGTGCCAGTACTACAGTGCTGCAAAGGCATTTGGAATACAGAGAGGGAATGAGCAAAAGAGGAGGAGGAAGCAAACAGCCCAGGAATTGAGAAGATAAGCCAGTTTGCTTGATGGTATAGCAGACAGAGTTTGGGGCAACAAACCAAAGGTTAAATAAATCATGGTTTAATGGTATGTGTGAACCAGGCTAATGTGGTCCAGTGCTGATCTGGCACTTTGGAGCTCAATCTGTAGCCTTGACTTAGGCCAGCCTCCCCCACAACTCCAGCTTCTGAGCTAGTACATCTGAAGCCTTTCCCCACACTGGGAAAGGCTGACCCAGGCATTTTTCTTAAGTAGTCTTCTCCAAGGAGAAACAATAATGGCCAACAACGCATGGTGCTTATGAGAAGGTCACACAGTCATAATTCTACTATTCTGATTATCCTTAACTATATGCATTTTGAAAAGAATGAATGGAAGTGATTGCACCATCTTTAAATACAACGCATGTGTGAGCATGCTAGTGCAGAACAAACAATTGCTGAAACAGCTGGGCAGTATTTTTCAGTCCATAAAGTAACATCTTGCTTTCTGTGTTTGATTGATTGTTGCCTCTTGCTATTTGTTAGGCATACAAAGGACTTAATTCTACTGTGTTAGAAGATAGCAAACTTTATTCTTCTGTGAGCATACAAATCCCTTCTTGAAATATCTGAACTTTTTGAACTAGAACTGCTTTTGGAGACAGTTCAGAAGCTTTGATCAAGACATAATACACCAGCTTGTTGGGGCAAGGAATATGAGGCCTACCTTTGTACCAGCTGTATTGATTGCTAGTATGTGCTTGAGCCCAATTCACAGTGTTGGTAGTTAAATTTGAAGTCTGAAACATTGGGGATGAATTGACTTGAAGGACCACCTGCTTGTATACGAGTTCGCCTGGACATTGCAGCCTCAGAGACCCTGCTTGCAGGCACAATATCAGAAAAATTAACAGGTACGCTCTTTTCAATAATGGCCCTGTGCTTTGGAGATGCCTTTCTATATAAAGTTTCTAAAGCAGGCTTTAAAGAGTTATTTATTCCAAGCAGCTTTTAAGTGATAATATGTTTGGTATTGAATTGCCGCTAGTTTTAACTGCTCATGCTAGTTTTTTATATCCTTTTTGCTGATGGTTTTCATATTTTTATGTTGTCTTATTCTGTTGAGGCTGTTTTTCTTGGCTGCAATGATATTTTTAGATTTATTTTAGGTTATGATATTATTTGTATGCTGTGAATTAGCACAGGAACTCTCCTTGAGTAAGTCACCTGTTGCTGAACACTTCCCATGTGGCTTTAGGATGATTTTGGCATGCATATAGAATTAGACATGTGCAAACTCTCCAAGAAAAGGAGTGCTTCTTGTATAAAAATTCTTGTGATTGTTACTGAAATACTGACAATTAGGGAAGATACAATGTGATGCAATGTAAGCAAAACAATCTGTTTGTTTAATATTACTTGCCTATAAGTCTCATTTAATGGTGACATTACAAACCCTTCCTCACAGCTGATAAGTGATGCTGGCAGTTATACTCCAGCACATCTGGAGGCTGCCAAGTTGGGGAAGAGTGTAATTATTGGAGTTTATTATATGAAAGAAACAGTGGATTTTTAAAGTGAGCTAGTTAACTTTTTAGTTTCAGCACGTGGGATTTTCCAGATTGCGCTTGAAGCGGGAAGGCTGGTAACTTTTTGATTTAAGACCTCTACATCTTAGATTTGGGAGGAACAGATGGCTTCAGCAGGACCTGGCTACAAATCTCGCTATTGTGGTTTTTGTGTCAAGGGAAAGGCCAGAGGTGTGTGGATGTGTCACTGCTCATTTTTATAGTGTGAGAATCAGTGCTGAAGTAAAGGATCCCTTTGTATATAAGCCCATGCTTTGTTGCTGTGGTGTCGACCCGCCCCATGTCATTGAAAGGAGCTGCATCGGTGGGGATGCAAATATGCATGGAAATGTTTCCCTCTTAACTGGGGCTATCAGGCTTTTTTCTGTTCCACACGTAATGTTGGTGAAGGCAAAGAGGTAGGTGTTGGAGTGCCACTGGTGGCTGGCTTGTATTTTCTTTGTTTTAAATGCAGGTTCAGTATCTTCAAGCATCTTGGATCGCCACTCTCCGTGCGCCCCCCACCCCCTCGGCTGTACATGCAGCATGGTCAGCATTTATACCAACAACAGATGTGAGGGAGGGTCTTAGATCATGGAAGGCTGCTTGGTGATCATGACCCCCCCCCACTTTAAATAAGAAGCTTATTCATTGAGGACGAAGGCAGGGAGGAAATTGTTGCTGAGACAGGAGATGGATTCAGGACTTGTGCAAGAGTGATTGAGAGAAATGATTTGTGTGTCATTGGTAAAATGCACATCAATAAAGACAAAAGTAGAGGTGACCTGCTGTACCTTTGTGAGAGCTTCACTAGTTATTTGCTCCTTTATCTTTCCTCCTCTTTGTTTTTGTTTAAACTGTTATAACATTTACAAACATTTGGAAAGTTTTCAATTTATGTATTTTTCTCTTCCATCAACATTCTGTGCCAAGCACCTTCAGTAAGAGCCATTTTAAACAGGATAAATGTTCTGCATGGGTAATACTTCCATGCTGGCAGAAGGAGTACACAGACGATTGTGTGCAGTGATTACTTATCTGGCTGCTACTTTATAATGGGATGTGTGTATGTTTTGAATTGCACACATGATGGTTACCCAAAATAACTGCATTTATCATTGTCATACTAGGGTCTATTTAGATCTTTTGTGTACCTTTTTGAGTGGCTGTGTGTTTCCAAAGGCTCACCAAAAATCTTTTAGTACCTTCCAATCTCTATTTTCCTTCTTTCTTTCTCCACTCCCTCTGATGTGCCCTTTAGATGTTCTCTCTGCTGTGCCCAAATTGCACATGGACAAGCAGCTCCCATATTACCAGGAAGAATGTCTAAAGAAACCCTGAAACAAACTGTGTTGAAATGCTATCTGCTGGTATGTTATTTCCCCAGTGAGCGATTTCTTCATATAGATGCATAAATCTTTCCTCCTGCCACTGCATTTTTAACGGTGTCCAGCATTCTGTTTTAACCTCAGTGCCACAGGCATCTTTGGAGTCCTTCTTTGGTATGGAGGTCAAACAGGTGTGGATGTTGCAAAAAAGCAACACTGTGGTTATGGTTATATAATTGGCTCTATTCAATAAGCCAGGATGTAGATGAGCTGCTACCTAAACACACAGGCCCTTGCCTTGATCTGCAGGTAATCCAGAAAGTCTTGAATGAATCATAGTTTCCTGTTCCATCCTAACCAGAAAATTGTGGCTACCAGTGTTGGAACAATCCAGGATATTAAATCACCAGTATGATTTGATATCCTGACATTCTGAAGCTGGTAGCTACAGTTTTCTGGTTTGGCTAGAAATGGGTAATTAGAGGTTTCCAGGTTTCAGTGCAACTCACACAAAGAAAAGGATTACATATATGTGCAAACGACTTTTTCATAGCATATTTTATTAAACTGAGATGCAATCTTCTGAACTGGGTCAGAAGATCTAACTCATTTCCTACTTCCCCTGTGTGTGCTTCCATTTCTGTCTCTGGGCAATGGTTTGGAGCGATGAACAGAGACGCCAGGACAGAAATGTGTGCTGCCGTGCAACTCCAATCTGGGACAGTCAGTATATTATCAGATCAGCAGTTTAGAGTTCAGCTAGTTAGCTGTGAAAATTAGGTGAGATTCTCCCCAGCTGGAGATTTGCATGGTGCAGATTTGGTTGGCAGGAAGCCCATAGCTGATGAGAGAAATCCTCAAGATGAGTAAAATTTTGAGGCATATCTATAGCTAATCTTCACCTGGTTTAATAGTCATTCTCTTAATTCCCAAAACTTGTTTTAGGGAAACTACTACATTTAGTGGTATATAACAAATGTAAATTTATAGTATAGGTGGAATATCAGAAGTAGTAAACACTGCATTGATGGCAGTAGAAAGGGGAAACTTACAAAATAAATGTAAAAATCAATCTATTCAGTCTTCAAAATAACTGAACAGCATTATTGCAGTTGTCTATGTCAGCTAGACTTATAATAACCAAACAACCTTATTTTTTATTTGGTTGACTACAAACAATAGTTTCTGGAACTTTGTAAAATGTTCACACCATTTCAGAGAGGGCTTTTTACCCATCTTCCTTTAAATATGAAATGTGGAGCGATTGCACACTGTAGTGTGATGATGTTTTTGCAGTGTATGTGTGAGATGATTGCTGGATTGGAAATGCAAAAAAAAGTGTGGGGGAGGACTGCGTAGGGTACGCATGTCATTGAGTCTGCTGCATTGTATTTGGATGTGTGTTAATGCAAGCATTTATTTGTTTAGAACATGGGTTGGATCCGGCTCGCCATGCCCATTTGGACCCACCGCGCGTGTGCCCACTTGTGTGCCCAGCATGCGGGGAGGCAGTGGTTTGCTTGCTTGGAGAAAACGATCTCCAAGCGAGCAAGCCGCTGCATCGTGCGCCTGCCTCGCAGTGCATGCCTGCCCCTGCTTGCGCACCGCCGGCACCACCTTTCCGGCCCATGCACCCCGCCGGCACCTTTCAACTGGCCCCCTGGTGAAAAAGTGTTTTGAGGACCTCTGGTTTAGAATATTTTGGGCCTGCCTTTCCACTCAACAGGTGCTCATAGTCTGATACACAATATAAGCACCAATGCACATGCACACAATCCACTGTTTTTCAATCAGATTTATTCTAAAAGCAGAGAAATAGAAAAATCCGGCCCTCTTTGTTAACTGAATTTGTATCTCTTCTGTTAATAGTTTATTGTTTTTGTTTTACTGTCTTTAAAATATTGTCACATCTGTGATACTGACACTTTCCTTTTAGTCTTGGATCTCTCTCCTTCTCCATCTCTTCCTCCTCCTGCTTCCAGAAAGGGGGAAAAAACCCTCCTTTTGTAATTACAGTTTGGGAATACAATTGGTCTGCAGCATTTTTTCGTCAAAAAGGTTATGAACGTAAGAAGGTTTTTTTACTCAAGTCTGTTAATCCTCCATATCTACTTTCAGTTTTCTGGTAAAACTGAGATCTGAGAACTGCATGCATGTTTTCTTTCCCACTTTTCTTTTATATAACATCCAGGTGGCACTGTGCTATAGTGGAATAGTGCAAGGGGAAATTTCACTTTAACTTTTATAATTAGATGCTACATTTTCCTATTGTTGAAAAAAAAAATTGCCGAAAGTGCTCACTGAAACAAAGAAGCAAAACTGAAGGACCGTGATGTTATCTAAAGAACTTGTAAAGCACTGTGAGTAGGGATTGACAAAATGTCTTGTATGGAAAGCCTTGAGTCAGTTTGATCTAGTTCAATATTGACCACACCAGTTGGCAACAGTTCTGCAGGGCTTCAGGTTAAGGTCTACCTGGGGCAAATGTGGATTCTGCATGCAAAACATGCCCTATTGCTGCACTACAGCCTTTCCCTGCAGGAAAAAAATCTAAGATGGCATAGTTAGCTTTGATCAGACAAGTTATCTGTCTAGTCCGGTACTCTGGGCTGGTAGCAAATCTCCAAGCTCTCATGTAAGGCTCTTTCTAAACCCAGCTGTTTGTGATCCTTTATCTGAGGATGCTCCAGGTGTGTTGAATTTGGAAACTTTATGTGTGCAAAACATGTGCTCTGACCATGATTGTCATTTTAACTGTTAATACTATTTATTTATTTATTTATTTATTTATTTATTTATTTATTTATTTTATTCTTCGGCCAGGGCGACTTATTTTATGTTGTTAACTTGTTTTATATTTTTATTGTATAATGTTTTAATTGATATGTTTGTGAGCCGCCCCGAGGCTTCGGCGAATGGGGCAGCATAGAAATTTTCTAAATAAATAAATGATTGTCCTCTTCTTCCACCCTTGCCAATTCTTCCCAGGCAAAGCTAATCTTGGATCCAGTCACCCTGGATTCCAGTGAACTGGGAAACTAGGTTGAGTTGATGATTGTTTCACATTCAAGAAAACAGCATTTGAAAGTCCCTTTAGGACTGAACAGGCTAATGATAGTATGGCTTTTCCTTAAGCAGGTTATGCTAATAGGAATTATTCCATCATTTCATAGGATTCTAAGGTAGCTTCCTGAAAATTTGAGGGTTCCTTCCATCCTTGGGAAGGCTTTTGATTCAATGGATAATTACACTGGTGGAAGGCATGAGGAATTTTTTTTCTTTCCTCCCTCCCACTGCAGATCTCAGGTTGTTTTAGAAGCTCCTCCAGTCAGATGGGAGGAACTACCTCCTCCTTCTGCCAAAGGCTGCAACCATAGTTGCTTGTTGTATTGTGTGAACACAGCCTGTGGATTAATGTTACTCCATGGTTTACTCCAACCATGTGGGTTCTTTAAAGATGATGACATTTCAGCTGAAGGCTCTTGTGGTGGGTGTTTTATATCATACAAAAGAGATAACCACCTTGAAAATATATATTGGATGGTTCAGGTCGATAGGAAAAGTGCATTCACCCAGAAAAAGTTCAAATGGATTTTATCCAATGTCTTATTCAGATGCTTCTTGGCTATGTTAGTTTGTTGTTATGAACACTGGTGTTCTGGCAGGAACAAAAATATCAGTAGAAGGAAAGCGAGCTTTCATAGTCAAGGGGTGACTAACAGTAGTAAATTCTCGTCACTTTATTGCCCTTTGCAGAAATGATTCCAGATAGTATTTTAAAATGATTGAATATTACTCATAGGAATTGTGCTTCAGGCTTTGTACTAACTCCCCCAGATGCTTTCATGTTCTTGAATTGTATCCCAGAGCTTTAGTTTGTGGCTGCTTAGTTCCATACAACTTAGTCTATCTGTTAAGAGTTTACTGTATTCTTTATTAGTAGATGAATATGGGAGTAAAGCCACATACTTTTGGCACAGAGACATTTGACTGTAAGTTGCCTTGAATTTGTGGTGAAAGTCCATAACACCCAGTCTAAGCTGTTCTGTTTTAGATGTTTTCAGTCAAGGCTTTTATTTCACGATCACCCTGTCAAAATCACTGAATTTTAGAAGGGATCCAGAAGCCATTGGCAACTCCTTCTGGTAGCCTTCCTGTGTTTTCCAGCTGCTGCTTTTGTCTCTTTCCTAATTGTGGAAAATGCATTTGGGGAAGCAAGATGAAATAGCAGCAGCAGTACCTTCTGATGCTTGGTGTTAGGAGCCTTCTTTAGGAAGCACCCTTTATAGTTGAAGAACCCTAATATATATTTGCTATTGCTGTAAGTGGCATTACAATTCAAGTGACTCTTTCACTGGTCAGATGGAGGATATAAGCTGGAAACACTGTGTATCACTGTCTGATCTGGCCAAAGGAGAGAACTGCAGGAGGAGCAGCCAAGAAAGTGCTCTTGCACCAACAGGCTGGCCTGGCTCAGGTGATACTGTACAGGTGATGCCCCCCCCCCCAAAGAACTCTTACCATCCCCACCCAGCATGGCCAATGAGCAGGAATTCTGGCAATTGTAGTCCAAGTCATCTGGAGGTCTCTGGGCTGAGAAAGGGTCGCTCTAGATGCTTCCATATGAATTATTAAGTGAAAACTCTCTGCAGGTTACTTCTTCTTTGTGACTTGCCATGCCCAGAACCCACCCATGGCCACCATTTTGTGCCCAGAACAGTTTCCCATATTTCCAGATGTGGGCACATTTTCCAAAATTTGTTCACTCCTGTGCTGCAGGTCATGAAGTCTGTTTTACTCCAGGTGCCCCCCCCCCCAATTAACTGCAACGGGTAGAGACTGGGAATACCAGTAACCCAATACCAGTGAATTACTGAAATGGGTAGAACCCTCAAGATTCAGTAGCTGAATAGGAAGCAGAAAGAAAATGGTAAAGATACATGTTTTCTCTTGAAACTTTCCTTCTCAGAGTCTTTGCTCTGTTTTCCAGGTTAGTTTATATATTATTTTAGATATGTCAAATGAAGTGATAAATTGGCAGGTGTTCCCACACATATATTACATGGGAGAGAGCTGTGAGAGTGCCAGCTGCCAGCATTTTCCTTTAGAAAAGCACCCTTGGCCCACAGTCACCCCCCCACCAAACTGTTGTACGTATGTGAGATTATGCAATGCAGAGTAGCTACATACAGTAAAATGACTAGTACTGGAGTTCACAGGACAGTTAGTGGCAGTGTTTGCCAAGTAGATTGTGTGAGCTGCATTTGGCTCTCATAGTCTACTGAAATATTTGGGGGTTGGGCTTGCCTTTCCTTTAGCTGGTGGAAACTGTACAGAAGTCATTTGCTAATTTAAGGTGTAATTCTTATGCCAACCTTCCCAAACCTTGTGACCTCCAAATTGTTCGGAATGCAGCCATCAGCTCCTGCCAGCATGGCTAATGGTGGGGAATGTTGAGAGCTATAGTACAAAATCTGGTGGTTGCTAGTTTGGGGAAACCTGGTGTATATGTTTAATAAGACATCCGTCCTGCTGAGGTCAATTCTCTCATAACTGTGTTTAGGTTTGCTATCTTAGTGTGCAATGAATATGCCTATATTTTCTAGTTAAAAACTGGGGAATGTACTCGTAACAAGGTCCTTTCTCTATATATGCTATCTGTTTCTTTAAAAATCACAGACTCCTCCATCTACCACCTCCAAAGTGTTCATTTTCCATCTCTGTGATCCCTCAACTGCTGCTAGTGATTGTTCTCTCAATTCAGTGGAGGGATATTGAAGCTGGTATAAAAGTCCAAGACTCAAGATACCTTTCCCTAATAAATATGTTTAATGTTGGCTTTTTCACTAGTGAAGACACTCTTTTGGCTAATTTGCTACCCTCTGAATTACAGGTGTGTGGCAGATTGATTTTAAATAATTCTGACGCAATCGGGTTTGGTGGAAAAAGCCATTAGTCGAGGATTGAAGAGCACTAGAAGGTCATTGTGAAGGAAACACACACCATATTTCTTAGTTGCAGAAAGATAGTGATTGGGTTCTTCCCTTCATTGTACTGACATTCCAGTTAGAGTTAAGGATGGGAGAATGACCAATGTTTGAAATTGGCAGGATTATTGAAGTTTGTCTTGCCACTCCATTTGTGTCTGACTCCCGTTTGCGTTTGTGAACACAGCTCATTCAATGTGAGTGGGAAACTTGTGCAACTTGAGTGGTGATTGGGGGAGATTTGCACAGATCTTCCATTCAATTTGTGCAGATTTCCCTGATTCAATCTGCTAAGTAAGCTTGCATAAACTGGGAATCGGTAACAGAATAAATGCAAATATGTGTTCAATAATTTGCAAAGATTTTTGGTAGCCACATGCTTACACTTTCATTAGGGACTTTTATCAGAGCATGTTTTGCAAGTAAAAGCAACATTGTCATACATCCCAAGCTATAGAGTAGTCCAGAATGGGCAAAAGGTAGATCTCCAGATATTTTGGTCTTCAAATCCCATAAGCCAGCATGGCAAGTACTTAGATATACTGGGAATTTAAATCCAGGACCATATGTAGAGATGAATATGATTATTAATTGTAATAAGAATAAGATGTCATCTCAGTATGTCCGATGTCTCAGGAATAATGGCTGTTTTTAGTTTAAACTAGTAGATAAAATAATAAAATTTTAAAACTAGAATTTAAATCCAAAACATCAAGAGATCTATCTTTTCCTCGATAACTCGAGCAAAAAGGTCAAGAGGGACCAATGTTCTAAACATATTTTGTTTTCTGCTTCGTATGCGGGGGGGCAGCAATTTCAGTCTGTGGCATCGCCATTTTCCATCCTAGGTAGCCAGTGATGGAAAAGACCTCTGTTGCCAGTCAGACTAACTTAGTTTTACTCATCCAAGTGTCGTCCAGATGGCTTTGTTTACAACTGCTATCGTCACTGGCATCAAATGCCATTTGGATTATAAATGCCAGCATGATCATTGGTTACTCTGATGGGGGTTGACAAATGCCTAGGAAAAAGAAACCAAATACATAGCTATAAGATGGAGAATACTTGACTCAACAATACTGCAAATGCGTATTGTTGGAGATCACAAGCTAAATATGAGCCAACAATGCAATGTGCCTACAAAAATGCTATTTTAGTCTGCATTAAAAGTATAAATTCCAAATAACATGAGATACTGTTTTCCCTCTATTTGGCCCTAGTTATTCATTTCCAAATCATATGAAGTAATAGTTCCCCCATACTCAGCACTGGTTAGACCTAGTGTCCAGTTCTGGGATCATAGTTTTTAAAAGATGCAGACAAGTTGGTAAGGCTTCAGAGGAGGGCAACGAGAATGATACAGGGACTGGAACAGAGCCCTTTGAGGAGAGATTGAAAGAACCAGGCATATTTAGCCTGGAGAAGAGAAGACTGAGGAGTAATATGATAGCACTCTACAAGGACTTGAAAAGCTGTCACAAAGAGGAAGGACAGAACCTCTTCTCAATGGAATTACAGAATTAAGTTAGAGGAAAACAGATTCTGGCTAAATATCAGGACATCTTCCTGACCTTTAAAGCAGTATGACAATGGTACCAAATACCCAGGGAGCTTGTGGGCTTTTCCACACTAGAGGTGTTCAAGATGCAGCTGGGCAGCCATCTGAGAAGAATGGTTTAACTTGCACTGAGCAGGAGGTTGGACCCGATGGCCTTATTGGCCCATTCCAACTCTACTGTTCTATGATTCTCTGAAAATAGATCTAGAGGGCATCAGATTGCGAATCTGGAACTAGATGATAATGGATAAATAATTCTGCTTGTGTAAAAGGTAACTTCCTTTGTGATAAAAGAAATGGGTGCAGTGTCCCTTGTCAAATGTATCTGTGGCTTTGGAAGAGCTGCATAATTTGTTTGATCAATGGTGGAAAAAATGTGTGGATATGGTGGGCAACCATGTCTCTGACACCACCGTTGGTTCTCTTAAACAATGTCTCTCTCCAGGCTTGCTATGCTGACTTTGTTCCTATTTTAATATTATACTCTTTTTCTCCTCCTTTAGAGCTGTCATTGTAATGTGTCTGTCTAACACTGGCTCCCCAAGGAGAGAATAAGAGTGTAGGTGGAAAAAGGGTGGGGGGGGGGAGGAGGAAAAGATCCACTTTAGAATAATGAGCATATTCAAGATACTGCAAAAAATTAGGAAAGAAAGCCTGTGTGTGTATTTGTGCCTGTGTGTGGT